>NC_057814.1:119556142-119557231 GCF_018294505.1 Triticum aestivum
GAAAACTCATCTGTTACACGGGCACTTCAATTTTTTTTAAACTTATTTGAACTCCAGCCTATTTTTGCGTTCAGTATGCATCATTCAAAGCGACGTCATCAATTTCGAACACGTTCTGACATCATTTGCTGTTTTTCAGTCATTTACCGATTTGTTTAGGGAGCTAAATGACGGTGAAATTAAAAATCACTACAAAATGAACTCTGAAAATGTTGGAACTTGGCATGGTATCATCATTTCGCCCGCATAGCATGTGCAAAAGAGTAGAGAGGGTCACGGCGAAAACTGGACGCACCTCGTGTACAAACTGGACAATCTCTTTCGGAGTATGAGGGTTTCGGACGAGAACTCATCTGTTATACGGGCACTTCAATGTTTTTTAAACTTATCTGAACTCCAGCCTAATTTTGCATTTAGTATGCATCATTCAAAGCGACGTCATCAATTTCCAACCGATTTGTTTAGAGAGCTAAATGACGGTCAAATTGAAAGTCACTACAAAATGAATAGCAGAAAATAAATAATGCAGAAAAGAAAAAAACTATATAATTTTTTTATATTCACAAAGAAACTAAATACAGCAAAAAATTTACTCGGAATAAATTGAAGAAAATTATATAAAAAATTGTTGGGGCGCTGCCCGCTGGGCCTGCCAACCCTAGGGTTTGCAAATACAGGCCCAGAAGGGCCAGCAGGCTCAACGGGCAGCGCGCCAGAGTTAGGCCCAGAAGCCTGCTATAGAGAGGAGTTCGAGACAGCAGCCGCGCCGGGGCTTTTAAACTGGTGCGGGCACCCCTCGGCTAGTGAGGTGGGACTAAACTTGCCCGCACCGCTCCTGCGCCAGCGCACACCTTTAGTACCGGGTCGTGGCTCCAACCGGTACTAAAGGGGGCCTTTAGTACCGGTTGGAGCCACGAGCCGGTACTAAAGGGGCAGTTTCCCGCCCCTTGGCCTGGCGAAAATTGGCCTTTAGTACCGGTTGGTGGCTCCAACCTGTACTAAAGGCCCCTCCTATATATATGGCACTTACGAAAAATTCAGTTTCATCGACCACCACTTCTTCTCCAACTACTTCACGCGACATCGCCG
>NC_057814.1:119857293-119959440 GCF_018294505.1 Triticum aestivum
TTGGAAAATGTCACCTGGTTCTGTCGAGGAAGAGATGTTGGGGCAGCTGAAGGTACGCGGCGAAGGGGTCGCTCCTCACGAGCCACCGGGGTCCTGAGCCTCGGGAGGCTCTGGGGGTCCAGGTGGTTCCTTGAGGACTGTCTCCATCTCCATCAGGACGACGTGGTGCCTGGCCTCCTGAGTTGCCAGGGCGCGCCGCAAGTTGCGCTGATAGGCGGACGCCACGCTCGATAGGCCAAAAGGCATGCGAACGTAGCTGTGCGGTGGGCCCTCGCAGCGTCCCACGCGCGAAGACCAGAAGGGATCCTGAGACGCAGCCCTGCTGAGCCCTGGGATGTCGATGCAAACGCGCAGCCCGGCATCCTCGCCTGGATGGGGAGCTGCGCCTGGTGAGCGGCGGCCGCCGTGCATGGCCCTTGCGTCCTGCAGTTCCCGAGTGGTCTTGGTGATGAACTCCTAAGCGGTGGGCACTCCTCGCCCTGCGTCCTCCTGAGGAAAACGTGCCGCGAAGCACGCCTCCAGATGGTGCTCGAGCGCCTCCGTCATGATGTTGGCAAGGTCTGAGGCCTTCCAGAAGAGAGCCCCCGAGCCTTGCCCGAGAAGGGCGCCGAGCGCGCTTTCCTATGCGATGGAGGGAGGCGCCCCAGGTGCGGGCGTCGATCCAGACATGGCGCCGCTTGCCTGAGGCCCTGCGCGGAGCAGCTGCTTCTTCTTCTTGAGGGTGGCCTCAGGAGGGCACTCGCCTTTGCTGTCGGGGTCGTCGATTGCTACAGCTTGGAAGGCACGCTCGAGGGAGCACACCGCGTCTCTTTCTTCGCACGGGACTGTGATGACTCCGCCGCTTCCTGGCATCTTGAGGACATTGTAGCCGTGATGGGTCACCGCCATGAACTTGGCCAGGGCTGGGTACCCGAGGATTGCATTATATGGCAGGCGGATGTGGGCGACGTCGAAGTCGATGAGCTCGGTATGGTAGTTGTCGCGCTATCCGAAGGTGACGGGAAGGCGGACCTGCCCGATCGGGGTAGTGGAGCCATCGGTCACTCCCGAGAAAGGCTTTGTGGGCTAAAGCTGGTCATACGGCACTTGGAGGTTGTCGAACGTGTCGACGGACAGGACGTTGAGCCCCGTGCCGCCATCGATGAGGGTCTTGGTGACTTGCACGTTGCTGATGACTAGTGAACAAAGCATCGGGAGGGCGCCAGCGGTAGCCGCGCACTTGAGCTGATCTGCCGAGCTGAACATGATGGCGCACTTGGACCATCTGAGCGGGCGTGTGGCCTCGAGCTTGGGGAGGACTGCATTCACTTTACGAGCAAACTGTTTGAAGATACGTTGTGAGGCCGGGGTTTGAGCTCCGCCCAAGATGCAGGCGATGGCACGCGGCTCCTGGAAGCCCCCTCGTCTTGATGGTGGTCGTCATTCCTTCTTGGTGGTGGCGGTAGTGGAGGAAGACCGGCGTTGCCCTGAGGTCGATCCTCACGAGGCTGATCCCTCCAGGCGCCCTCGCGAGGCTGATCCTGCCAGCGGTCCTCACGAGGCCGGTCGCGCCACTCCTGGCGCGGGCCACGGTCATCCCAGCATCCGCCACCGCCTCCTCCTCCTTGGCCATAGCCCCGGTCGTTGCGCTCGGGGCGTCGACCGAAGCGTCCTTCTCGAATGGCTCTAAGCTCTTGACAGTCGCTGGTGTTGTGGCTATGCAGGTTATGGAAGGCGCAGAACGGTCGGCTGCTCTTGGACGACTCGGGCTGGTCTCTGCCGCGCTTGGTGTATGGCTCCGCCGCGAGCACGGCTGCTCCCTTGCGCTTCACGTCCTTGTCCTTGGCTTTCTTCTCCTCCGGGTCCGCAGCCGGGAGCTCGAGGAGGGAGAGGCGCCCCTCCTCAGCTCTTGCGCACTTGGTCGCCAGGTTGAACAGCTCCAGAGACGTGCACAGCTCCTCGTGGATGGCGAGCTCCTCCTTCATCTTGACGTCGCGGACGCCATCTGAGAATGCGGAGATGATGGCCTCGTCCGTCACCTTGGGGATCTTGAGGAGAACGTTGTTGAAGCGTTGTATGTACTTCTGAAGGGTCTCTCCTGGTTGTTGCTTGACGCGGTGTAGGTCACCCGCGGCCGGTGGGCGGACACGAGTGCCCTGGAAGTTGGCAACGAAATGGTCGTGCATCTCGTTCCAGGAGGAGATCGAGCCTGGAGGCAGGTTCAGGAGCCAGGAGCGGGCACCATCCTTGAGGGCCATGGGGAACCAGTTCGCCATGACTTTCTCGTCGCCGTTGGCCGCCTCGATGCTCAGCTCGTAGAGCTGCAGGAACTCCGCGGGGTCGGGGGTGCCGTCGTAGCGAGGAGGCAGATCCGGCTTGAACTTGCCCGGCCAGGCGACGCTACGCAGCTCAGGGGTGAAGGCGCGGCAGCCTGCCGTGGTCACCGGGACTCTGCGCTTGAAAGAACATGTGGTGCCCCCATGTTTGGTTTTGGTAATTGATGACAATCTCTATGGACTAATGGTTGCCTTGAGTTATATTTGAAGGTTTTGTCCATAGGCTTTTCTTGGAGTACATTTGTTGGTTTCAAGGAGAGTTTGTGTTGACCAAGGTGCTATTCAAGGAATTACCTAAAGATTGGTCTTGTGAGAGGTTGATCAAGACTAAGTAAAAGAGTGAATCAAGTTGATCAACACACAAAGCGTAGAAGATGTACCGAGAGGGATCAAGCGATCCCATGGTATGGTAACCACTGTCAATTACGCTTTGTGTACTAACCCATGATCTTCGTGAGAGTTCTTTGTGGGGTTAGGTTGCGGTGTGCAAGTTCAAGGAAGCATCACGAAGAGATCAAATGCTTGAAGCTTGTCGTCCTTTGTGGTGACAATGGACTTGTGAAGATGTGCGGAAGAGTGGCTTACCCATAGTGGAGTATGGGGGAGCAATCAACTAGTCTTCATCGAGCCAACGCAATCAAGAAAGGTGGTCCAACTTGAGGGAGTCAAGATCGTTTTCATCTAGCTCAAGTGGACCATGTGCGAGGCAAAGGTTTGCCCTTGATAGGTTTTCTATTTTACCGGTCTCATGATGGTAGTTGGGAGACCAGGTTATAGAATCGATTGCCGTACTATCAAGAGGGGCTCTCGATGAGTAGCTTGATCGTATCATTCATAGAGAGCTCAAACCATTGCATCCTTGCATCATCTTTCTTGGTTCTTGTTTGCTTCTCTTTGTGAGTTTTGGAGCTTTTGGTCATCTTGTTGACAAGCTCGAGTTCATCGAAAACGGAGTTCACTTGCATCTTCTATGATGTTTTCGATGTTGGAGGTTATGCCGGTTCTTCTCTGTTGGAGGTTTCACTCCTCTATGTGTTAGGCATACCTCCCCTGCCTCTTCTTACTATACCGCGTGTTGGAGGTTTTGATGCCACTCGTTGTCTTGTATCCAACAAGCTTGAGTTTGCTCAATTCGGAGCTCATTTGCAGAAGTTATGACAGTTCTGGTTTTATTGGATCCATCTGTTGTCTTTAGCTGTGTTTTGAAGGCATCCAAGTGCTAAAGCCTCTGTGGCGTGCGGTAGTACTGCTCAAGGGAGCGGTAGTACCGCAGGGGCCAGCGGTAGTACCGCTCCTGTGAGCGGTAGTACTGCTGCCTCTAGCCCAGAACGCTGGCGCGCACGAAAGTAGGCGCGGAAGTAATTTTTTACTTCCGCGTCCTGCGCGGTAGTACCGCTCCTGGTGAGCGGTAGTACCGCTGCCTCGCATCCTGTCGCTGATTGCGTGCGGTAGTAGGCGCGGATGTAATTTTTTACATCCGCCCTTGCGCGGTAGTACCGCTCCCTGTGAGCGGTAGTACCGTGCCGCCTTTTTCTCGTAGCTAGCTCCAGCGGTTGTAGGCGCGGCAGTTATTTTTTACTTCCGTGGTCATGTGGTAGTTCCGCAAGGGCAGGCGGTAGTACCGCTCCTGCAGTAGTACCGCCCTGTTGCCCGTTTGCAGTGTTGTTTCATTGGGCTTCTGCCGCCCTAGCGGTAGTACCGCTCATAGGAGAGGTAGTACCGCTCGGTGCGGGCTGTGAGCATAACGGTTGGATTTTCCCCCTCCTATAAAAGGGGGTCTTCTTCCCCAATGAACCTTATCCTTTGAGCTCGTGTTCTTCCCTCATTGTTGACCTTCTTCGAGCTTGCTAACTCTCAATCCCTCCATGGATTCTTGCTAGTTTTTGAGGGAAAAGAGAGAGGAGATCTAGATCCACATTTCCACCAATCACTTTCTCCTCTATGTGAGGGGAACCCCTTGGATCTAGATCTTGGAGTTCTTGGTGTTCTCCTTCTTGTTCTTCCTCTCATTTTCCTCCCTAGCATTAGTTGCTTCGGTGGGATTTGAGAGAGAAGGACTTGGGCACTCCGTGTGCCCTTGCCGTTGCGTTTGGTGCATCGGTTTGAGTTCTCCACGATGATACGTGGAAGTTACAAGTTGAGAAGCTTATTACTCTTGGGTGCTTGGTACCCTTGAGCTTGTTCCTCTTGGGTGCTTGGGCGCCCTAGACGGTTGGTGGTGTTCGGAGCTCAATCATTGTGGTGTAAAGCTCCGGGCAAGCATCGGGGTCTCCAATTAGGTTGTGGAGATCGCCCCGAGCAAGTTGACGGGTTCCGGTGACCGCCCCCAAGGGTTGCCAAAGTGTACGGGTTCGGTGACCGCCCCCAAGGGTTGCCATTTGTACGGGTTCGGTGACCGCCCTCAAGGGTCCCTTAGTGGAATCATGGCATCTTGCATTGTGCGAGGGTGTGAGGAGATTACGGTGGCCCTAGTGGCTTCTTGGGGAGCATTGTGCCTCCACACCGCTCCAAACGGAGATTAGCATCCGCAAGTGTGTGAACTTCGGGATACATCGTCGTCTCCGTGTGCCTCGGTTATCTCTTACCCGAGCCCTTTACTTATGCACTTTACTTTGTGATAGACATATTGTTTCTTGTCATATATCTTGCTATCATCTAAGTTGTTTTTCTTGCTTAGCATAAGTTGTTGGTGCACATAGGTGAGCCTAGTTGTTGTAGGTTTTGTGCTTGACAAATTAACCGCTAGGTTTATCCCGCGGCCGAGGGAATTCTTGGCAGCTTCTTTCTTCTTGCGCGGGCGCCAGACGCGGCAGGTCGCGCCGTGGGGCCGCGCGCCTGGGCGCCTGATGTCTACTACACAACCTTCTTCTTGTAGACGTTGTTGGGCCTCCAAGTGCAGAGGTTTATAGGACAGTAGCAAATTTCCCTCAAGTGGATGACCTAAGGTTTATCAATCCGTGGGAGGCGTAGGATGAAGATGGTCTCTCTCAAACAACCCTGCAACCAAATAACAAAGAGTCTCTTGTGTCCCCAACACACCCAATACAATGGTAAATTGTATAGGTGCACTAGTTCGGCGAAGAGATGGTGATACAAGTGCAATATGGATGGTAGATATAGGTTTTTGTAATCTGAAAATATAAAAACAACAAGGTAACAAGTGGTAAAAGTGAGCGTAAACGGTACTGCAATGCGTTGAAAGAAGGCCTAGGGTTCATACTTTCACTAGTGCAAGTTCTCTCAACAATAGTAACATAATTGGATCATATAACTATCCCTCAACATGCAACGAAGAGTCACTCCAAAGTCACTAGCAGCGAAGAACAAACGAAGAGATTATTGTAGGGTACGAAACCACCTCAAAGTTATTCTTTCGGATCGATCTATTCAAGAGTTCGTAGTAAAATAACACGAAGCTATTCTTTCCGTTCAATCTTTCCTAGAGTTCGTACTAGAATAACACCTTAAGACACAAATCAACAAAAACCCTAATGTCACCTAGATACTCCAATGTCACCTCAAGTATCCACGGGCATGATTATACGATATGCATCACACAATCTTAGATTTATCTATTCAACCAACACAAAGAACTTCAAAGAGTGCCCCAAAGTTTCTACCGGAGAGTCAAAACGAAAACGTGTGCCAACCCCTATGCATAAGTTCACAACCGGAACCCGCAAGTTGATCACCAAAACATACATCAAGTGGATCACGTGAATATCCCATTGTCACCACAGATAAGCACATGCAAGACATACATCAAGTGTTCTCAAATCCTTAAAGACTCAATCCGATAAGATAACTTCAAAGGGAAAACTCAATCCATTACAAGAGAGTAGAGGGGGAGAAACATCATAAGATCCAACTATAATAGCAAAGCTCGTGGTACATCAAGATCGTGCCGTATCAAGAACACGAGAGAGAGAGAGATCAAACACATAGCTACTGGTACATACCCTCAGCCCTCAGGGTGAACTACTCCCTCCTCGTCATGGAGATCGCCGGGATGATGAAGATGGCCACCGGTGAGGGATCCCCCCCTCCGGCAGGGTGACGGAACAGGGCCCCGATTGGTTTTTGGTGGCTACAGAGGCTTGCGGTGGCGGAACTCCCGATCTATTCTGCTTTCTGGAGATTTCAGTATTTATAGGATTTTTTGGCATAGGTCTCACGTCAGGGGGGGTCTCCGGGTTGTCCACGAGGCAGGGGCCCACGCCCAGGGGGTGGGCGCACCCCCCACCCTCGTGGGCAGCCCGGGACTCTCCTGGCCCAACTCTTTTACTCCTGGGGCTTCTTTTGGTCCAGAAAAAATCATCAAAAATTGGCACGTCAATTGGACTCCGTTTGGTATTCCTTTTCTGTAAAACTCAAAAACAAGGAAAAAATAGAAACTGGCACTGGGCTCTAGGTTAATAGGTTAGTCCCAAAAATCGTATAAAATAGCATAGTAAAGCCCATTAAACATCCAAGATGGATAATATAATAGCATGAATACTTCATAAATTATAGATACGCTGGAGACGTATCAGCGCCAAGACTCCGTCTTGGGGCAGAGGTGGTGAAGGCGCTCCGTGGGCTACGCTGCCTGCGGCTTGCGGAGGGCGAGGCAGCGAGAGGGACGGCGCACGGGAGCCCCCTGCGGCGTTGACAAGCTCGGCGATGTGGTCTAGCTAGTCCTCATAGAGGTTGTCGACGGGGCGGTAGCGCAGGAGCTCGCGCGCCATGCACAGCGGGGCTTGCGCATCCATGGGAGCGCGACGAGCGTGGGATGACGAACCGGCCGGCGTGAGCGATGGAGTGGCGGTGCGGCCGTCCCGCCGCACCGAGGGGTGCAACGAAGATGCTTGCTGCTCGTTCCCCACCGGGCTGGTAGCGGCGTTGGCGGCAGGCGACAGAGAACGACGGGGTGGCCCGCCGACGGGAGCCGTCTGAGCAACGCGGGTGGCGAGGTCAGCCTAGCGCTCAGCGCGTGCGCGGCGAGCGTCCGCCATGGAGACGATGAAGCAACGGGACGCGGAGCGACGGAAAGGAAGCTTCGCCGCACCCCTACCTGGCGCGCCAAATGTCGGATCACGGGTTCCGGCAAAACTCTCAAGGTTCGAACATTGGGGTGCACGCGAAGATCTCTCCCTACCGATCCACGTCCTAGCTTCGCTGAGATCTCAAGGGCTAACTCGACGAACTCGCAACACAAGGGACACAAGATTTATACTGGTTCGGGCCAGCGATGTGGTGTAATACCTACTCCAGTGTGGTGGTGGTGGATTGCCTCTTGGGCTGAGGATGAACAGTTCAAGCGGAAGAACAACCTCTTGAGGTGTTCTTGTGCTTGGTGGGTGTGAGGATGAACTGAATGAGTTCGAGACGAGTTGCCTCTCAATCATTCACCTCCTACGGTGGTGGCTAATCCTATTTATATAGGCCCTGTTTCTCTCCCCAAATATTGAGCGGGAAGGGAGCCAACAACGGCCAATTTGAAAGGGGACAGCTAGTACAGCTTATCCTGGCAAAAGCAGTCTTCGCCTGCAAAAGGCTCTGGTGGTGACGCCGCCTCGGGCTCCATGGTGACCTCCGTCTTGCCGTCCTGCTGGTCTTGGTCTCGTTGCAATGATATGGAAACCTTTGCTTGACGCATCGGTACTCTGCGTCTGCGCTTGTCTCCTTAGCACCAAAGAGGGAACAAGGACACTGTGCGCGCTGGCGCCCGCCTGACCTTGATCGTCACGGCTCACGTCACGAGGACCTCGCGAGGTTTGCCTTGCCTTGATCTCTCCGCCCCTCGCGAGCCAACCTAGTGAGGATGCTCCGGAGGAGGTCTTGTGTCGTCCGCCTCATGAGGCTTGGCCCCTCGCGAAGGTTTTGAGTGCTTGTTGGTGAAGATGGGCCGTACGGGCCCGCTCGCAGAGCCACGCCGTGGGCCGCAGACAGGCAAGTCTGGGAACCCCGTTCCCAGAATGCCGACATCGTCTCTCTACACCTACGAATGAATGATGAATCCATGCATGCACGTACGCACGAGTAAAGCAAAAAGGAAGAAGTGGCTAGGGAGAGGCACCTAGGCGGCTTGTGACCATGCGGGTCGGGACGAGCGCATAGGGCCTCCACGCATTGATGTTGCCTTGTAAACTTGCTGAATTAAGGGATTTGTTGGGGTGTGTTTAGCTCTCTCCGTGCTGGTCGGCTGGCTTGCGTGCCTGCGCAGCTGCAGCCGCCGCCGCATGCTGGCCGGCTGGCTTGCGTGCGTGCGCAGCCGCCGCCGCCGCGTGCTGGCGTGCCGTGCCTTGTGTGCGTGCGCAGCACCCGCCGCCGCATGCTGGAAGGCTGGCCACCGTCGTTATGAGCGTGCGTGTGCGAGGAGGAGGAAGATTGGAAGAAGATTGATGCTGACAGGTGGGTCTATCCTGTTATAATCATGTTTAATTTCAACCGAAGCAGTCACTGGTATTTTTAGGCAAAGATTAGCCAAAAATGATAGTTTTCGGCACAAATTTATAAAGTGGTAGTTTGTAAGTATGGTTCCACGAAATGTGGTAGTTTTTATTAAATACCCGTTTGATTGACGTCGTCGTTCCTTTGTGCTGAACTGAAGTCCATGACCGGAGAGTGTTTGGTTCAAGTCCACGGAGTTGAAGCTCGTCTGGCCTCGCAACCTCAAAACTTTGCTTAGCATGGCCGTTGACCTAGGCGCCTTGATTCGCCTGCCCAGGCGCTAGAAATAGGTCGGCTGGGAGGTGCCTGGCAACGAATCTTACTTTAATTAGCTACTAGCAAAAAGGCCCGTGCGTTGTAACGAGACAAAAAAAATTCATAATCTTCAATGCCCATGACCACATTTTGCTGCATCATCGAGATACACTGCCACTGTCAATTTCGCGAAATCATGAAGATTTTTTTAAAACGCGTGCACATATTTGAAATCATGAATACTTTTACAAATTTTCAAACATTTTCTAAAATCAAGAACACTTTATGAATTCATGAAATTTTTATACTATTTGCAAACATTTTTAAAAACATTGTGAACAATTTTTTAAACAATTTTCTTGAATTGGCGAACATTTCTCGAATCAAAGAACATTTTTTGGAAATTCGTGGAACCATTTCTGAAATTCTTTTGATTTATCAAATTTTTTTGATTTAACGAATATTTTTTGAAATGCACTATCATTTTTGAACCAGCAAACTTTTATGAATGAATAAATTGTTGGTGCCCTGCCCACTTAGGGGCTGGTTCCCTTCCACCTACAGCCCATAAGGCCCTCCGGGGCAGGTGGACCCCCGGAACCCCTTCGGTGGCCCCGGTACAATACCGGCATACCCCCGAACACTTCCGGTGACCGTGTGATGACTTCCCATATATAAATCTTTACCTCCGGACCATTCCGGAACTCCTCGTGACGTCCGGGATCCTATCCGGGACTCCGAACAACCTTCGGTAACCACATACTATTTCCATTGCAACTCTAGCGTCACTGAACCTTAAGTGTGTAGACCCTACGGGTTCGGGAACCATGCAGACATGACCGAGACGTTCTCCGGCCAATAACCAACAGCGGGATCTGGATACCCATGTTGGCTCCCACATGTTCCATGATGATCTCATCGGATGAACCACAATGTCGGGGATTCAATCAATCCCGTATACAATTCCCTTTGTCCATCGGTACGTTACTTGCCCGAGATTCGATCGTCGGTATCCCAATACCTCGTTCAATCTCGTTACCGGTAAATCACGTTACTCGTTCCGTAATGCATGATCCCGTGACTAACTACTTAGTCACATTGAGCTCATTATGATGATGCATTACCGAGTGGGCCCAGAGATACCTCTCCGTCATACGGAGTGACAAATCCCAGTCTCGATCCGAGCCAACCCAACAGACACTTTCGGAGATACCTGTAGTGCACCTTTATAGCCACCCAGTTACGTTGTGACGTTTGGTACACCCAAAGCATTCCTACGGTATCCGGGAGTTGCACAATCTCATGGTCTAAGGAAATGATACTTGACATTAGAAAAGCTCTTAGCAAACGAACTACACGATCTTGTGCTATGCTTAGGATTGGGTCTTGTCCATCACATCATTTTCCTAATGATGTGATCCCGTTATCAATGACATCCAATGTCCATGGTCAGGAAACCATAACCATCTATTGATCAACGAGCTAGTCAACTAGAGGCTTACTAGGGACATGTTGTGGTCTATGTATTCACACATGTATTACGGTTTCCAGTTAATACAATTATAGCATGAACAATAGACAATTATCATGAACAAGGAAATACAATAATAACCATTTTATTATTGCCTCTAGGGCATACTTCCAACAGTCTCCCACTTGCACTAGAGTCCATAATCTAGTTCACATCACCATGTGATTAACACTCAAAGTTCACATCGCCATGTGACTAATACCCAAGAGTTTACTAGAGTCAATAATCTAGTTCACATCACCATGTAATTAACACTCAATGAGTTCTAGGGTTTGATCATGTTATGCTTACGAGAGAGGTTTTAGTCAACGGGTCTGCAACATTCAGATCCGTGTGTGCTTTACAAATCTCTATGTCATCTTGTAGATGCAGCTACCACGCGCTACTTGGAGCTATTCCAAATAACTTCTCTACTATACAAATCCGGTTTACTACTCAGAGTCATCTGGATTAGTGTCAAAGTTTGCATCGACGTAACCCTTTACGACGAACTCTTTTACCACCTCCATAATCGAGAAAATTCCTTAGTCCACTAATTACTAAGGATAAGTTCGACCGCTGTCATGTGATCCATTCCTGGATCACTCTTGTACCCCTTGACTAATTCATGGCAAGGCACACTTCAGGTGCGGTACACAGCATAGCATACTGTAGAGCCTACGTCTAAAGCATAGGGGACGACCTTCGTCCTTGCTCTCTCTTCTGCCGTGGTCAGGTCTTGAGTCTTACTCAATACTCACACCTTGTAACACAGCCAAGAACTCCTTCTTTGCTGATCTATTTTGAACTCCTTCAAAATCCTGTCACGGTATGCATTCATTTGAAAGTACTATTAGCGTTTTCGATCTATCCTTATAGATCTTGATGCTCAATGTTCAAGTAGCTTAATCCAGGTTTTTCATTAAAAAACACTTTTCAAATAACCCTGTATGCTTTCCAGAAATTCTACATCATTTCTGATCAACAGTATGTTAACAACATATACTCATCAAAAATTCTATAGTGCTCCCACTCACTTCTTTGGAAATACAAGTTTCTCATAAACTTTGTAAAAACCCAAAATCTTTGATCATCTCTCAAAGCGTACATTCCAACTCCGAGATGCTTACTCCAGTCCTTAGAAGGATTGCTGGAGCTTTGCATACTTGTTAGCATCTTTCAGGATTGACAAAACCATCTGGTTGTATCACATACAACCTTTCCTCAAGAAAATCGTCGAGGAAACAATGTTTTGACATCCTATCTGCAAGATTTCATAAATAATGCAGTAACTGCTAATATAATTCCAACAGACTCTTAGCATCGCTACGGGTGAGAAAGTCTCATCGCAGTCAACTCCTTGAACTTGTCGGAAAACATCTTAACGACAAGTCGAGCTTTCTTAATGGTGACACTTACCATCATTGTCCGTCTTCCTTTTAAAATCCATCTGCACCCAACAGCCTTACGACCATCAAGTAGTTCTTCCAAAGTCTATACTTTGTTTTTATACATGGATCCTCTCTCGGATTTTATGGCCTCGAGCCATTCGTTGGAATCCGGGCCCACCATTGCTTCTCCATAGCTCGTAGGTTCATTGTTGTCTAGCAACATGACTTCCAAGACATGATTACGTACCACTCTGAAGTAGTACGCATCCTTGTCGACCTACGAGGTTTGGTAGTGACTTGATCCGAAGTTTCATGATCACTATCATAAGCTTCCACTTCAATTGGTGTAGGTGCCACATGAACAACTTCCTGTGCCCTGCTACACACTAGTTGAAGTGATGGTTCAATAACCTCATCAAGTCTCCACCATCCTCCCACTCAATTCTTTCGAGAGAAACTTTTCCTCGAGAAAGGACCTGTTTCTAGAAACAATCACTTTGCTTCCGGATCTGAAATAGGAGGTATACCCAACTGTTTTGGGTATTCTATGAAGATGCATTTATCCGCTTTGGGTTCGAGCTTATCAGCCTGAAACTTTTTCACATAAGCGTCGCAGCCCCAAACTTTTGAGAAACGACAGCTTAGGTTTCTCTAAACCATAGTTCATATGGTGTCGTCTCAACGGAATTGCGTGGTGCCCTATTTAAAGTGAATGCGGTTGTCTCTAATGCCTAACCCATAAACGATAGTGTAATTTGATAAGAGACATCATGGTATGCACCATATCCAATAGGGTGCAGTTATGATGTTCGGACACACCATCACACTATGGTGTTTCAGGCGGTATTAGTTGTGAAATAATTTCCACAATGTCTTAATTGTGTGCCAAACCGTAACTCAGATATTCATCTCTATGATCATATCACAGACATTTTATCCTCTTGTCACGACGATCTTCAACTTCACTCTGAAATTACTTGAACCTTTCAATAATTCAGACTTGTGTTTCATCAAGTAAATATACTCAGCATCTACTCAAATCATCTGTGAAGTAAGAACATAATGATATCCACTGCATGCCTCAACACTCATTGGACTGCGCACATCAAAATGTATTACTTCCAACAAGTTGCTTTCTTGTGCCATCTTACTGAAAACGAGGCCTTTCAGTCATCTTGCCCATGTGTTATGATTTGCATGTCTCAAGTGATTCAAAATCAAGTGAGTCCAAACGATCCATCTGTATGGAGTTTCTTCATGCATATCTACCAATAGACATGGTTTGCATGTCTCAATCTTTTCAAAAATGAGTGAGTCCAAAGATCCATCAACATGGAGCTTCTTCATGCGTTTTATACCAATATGACTCAAATGGCAGTGCCACAAGTATGTGGTACTATCATTACTATTTTATATTTTTTGGCATGAACATGTGTATCACTACGATCGAGATTCAATAAACCATTCATTTTAGGTGCAAGACCATTGAAGGTATTATTCAAATAGACAGAGTAACCATTATTCTCCTTAAATGAATAACCGTATTGCGATAAACATAATCCAATCATGTCTATGCTCAACGCAAACACCAAATAACAATTATTTAGGTTTAACACCAATCTCGATGGTAGAGGGAGCATGCGATGCTTGATCACATCAACCTTGGAAACACTTCCAACACATATCGTCATCTCACCTTTAGCTAGTCTCCGTTTATTCCGTAGCTTTTATTTCGAGTTACTAACACTTAGCAACCGAACCGGTATCTAATACCCTGCTGCTACTAGGAGTACTAGTAAAGTACACATTAATATAATGTATATCCAATATACTTCTGTCGACCTTACCAGCCTTCTCATCTACGAAGTATCTAGGGTAGTTCTGCTTCAGTGACCGTTCCCCTCATCTCAGAAGCACTTAGTCTCGGGTTTGGGTTCAACCTTGGCTTTCTTCACTAGAGCTGCAACTGATTTGCCGTTTCATGAAGTATCCCTTGTTGCCCGTGCCCTTCTTGAAACTAGTGGTTTTACTAACCATCAACAATTGATGCTCCTACTTGATTTCTACTTTCGCGGCGTCAAACATCGCGAGTTGCTCAAGGATCATCATGTCTATCCCTGATATGTTATAGTTCATCACGAAGCTCTAATAGCTTGGTGGCAGTGACTATGGAGAACCATCACTATCTCATCTGGAAGATTAACTCCCACTCGATTCAAGTGATTGTAGTACTTAGACAATCTGAGCACATGCTCAACGATTGAGCTTTTCTCCCTTAGTTTGCAGGCTTAAGAAACTTGTCAGAGGTCTCATACCTCTTGACATGGGCACTAGTCTGAAATCCCAATTTCAGTCTTTGGAACATCTCATATGTTCTGCGACGTTTCAAAAACGTCTTTGGTGCCTCAATTCTATACCGTTTTAACATTACGCACTGAACTATCACGTAGTCATCAAAACGTGTATGTCAGATGTTCGCAACATCCACAGACGACACTAGAGGTTCAGCATACCGAGCGGTGCATTAAGGACATAAGCCTTCTGCGCAGCATTGAGGACAATCCCCAGTTTACGGACCCAGTCCGCATAATTGCTACTATCAACTTTCAACTAAATTTTCTCTAGGAACATATCTTAAACAGTAGAACCAAAGCGTAAGCTATGACATAATTTGCAAAGACCTTTTGACTATGTTCATGATAATCAAGTTCATCTGATTATTTAATGAACTCCCACTTAGATAGACATCCCTCTAGTCATCTAAGTGATACATGATCCGAATCGACTAGACCATGTCCGATCATCACGTGAGACGGACTAGTCATCAACGGTGAACATCTCCATGTTGATCGTATCTACTATACGACTCATGTTCGACCTTTCGGTCTCTTGTGTTCCGAGGCCATGTCTGTACATGCTAGGCTCGTCAAGTCAACCTAAGTGTTTCGCATGTGTAAATCTGGCTTACACCCGTTGTATGCAAACGTTAGAATCTATCACACCCGATCATCACGTGGTGCTTCGAAACAACGAACCTTCGCAACGGTGCACAGTTAGGGGGAACACATCTCTTGAAATTTTAGTGATGGATCATCTTATTTATGCTACCGTTGTTCTAAGCAAATAAGATGTAAACATGACAAACATCACATGCAAATCATAAAGTGACATGATATGGCCAATATCATCTTGCGCCTTTTGATCTCCATCTTCGAGGCGCGGCATGATCACCTTCGTCACCGGCATGACACCATGATCTCCATCATCATGATCTCCATCATCGTGTCTTCATGAAGTTGTCTCGCCAACTATTACTTCTACTACTATGGCTAACGGTTAGCAATAAAGTAAAGTAATTACATGGCGTTTTTCATTGACACGCAGGTCATACAATAAATTAAGACAACTCCTATGGCTCCTGCCGGTTGTCATACTCATCGACATGCAAGTCGTGATTCGTATTACAAGAACATGATCAATCTCATACATCACATATCTATAATTCATCACATCTTTTTGGCCATATCACATCACATAGCATACCCTGCAAAAACAAGTTAGACGTCCTCTAATTGTTGTTGCATGTTTTACGTGGCTGCTATGGGTTTCTAGCAAGAACGTTTCTTACCTACGCAAAAGCCACAACGGTGATATGTCAATTGCTATTTACCCTTCATAAGGACCCTCTTCATCGAATCCGATCCGACTAAAGTGGGAGAGACAGACACCCGCTAGCCACCTTATGCATCAAGTGCATGTCAGTCGGTGGAACCTGTCTCACGTAAGTGTACGTGTAAGGTCGGTCCGGGCCGCTTCATCCCACAATGCCACCGAATCAAGATAAGACTAGTAACGGTAAGCAAATTGAACAAATCATCGCCCACAACTACTTTGTGTTCTACTCGTGCATAGAATCTACGCATAGACCTGGCTCATGATGCCACTGTTGGGGATCGTAGCAGAAATTAAAATTTTCTACGCATCACCGAGATCAATCTATGGAGTTTACTAGCAACGAGAGGGGAGAAGTGCATCTACATACCCTTGTAGATCGCGAGCGGAAGCGTTACAAGAACGCGGTTGATGGAGTCGTACTCGCAGCGATTCAAATCGCGGAAGATCCGACTAGCGCCGAACGGACGGCGCCTCCGCGTTCAACACACGTACAGCCCGGGGACATCTCCTCCTTCTTGAACCAGCAAGGGGAGAGGAGAAGTTGAGGGAGAACTCCAGCAGCACGACGGCGTGGTGGCAATGGAGCTCGTGGTTCTCGGGCAGAGCTTCGCTAAGCACTACGGAGGAGGAGGAGGAGTTGGAGGAGGAGAGGGCTGCGCCAGGCCAGGGGCTGCGGCTGCCCTCCCACCCCTCCACTATATATAGGGGCAAGGGAGAGGGGGGCCGGCCCCTTAGATCCCATCTGGTGGGAGGGGCGGCGGCCAGGGAGGGTGGCTTGCCCCCCAAGTCAAGGGGGGCGCCCCCTCCAGGGTTTCCCCAAACCCTAGGCGCATGGACCCTAGGGGGAGGTTGGTGCCCAGCCCACTTAGGGGCTGGTTCCCTTCCACCTACAGCCCATAAGGCCCTCCGGGGCAGGTGGACCCTCCCGGTGGACCCCCGGAACCCCTTCGGTGGCCCCGGTACAATACCGGCATACCCCCGAACACTTCCGGTGACCGTATGATGACTTCCCATATATAAATCTTTACCTCCGGACCATTCCGGAACTCCTCGTGACGTCCGGGATCCTATCCGGGACTACGAACAACCTTCGGTAACCACATACTATTTCCCATAACAACTCTAGCGTCACCGAACCTTAAGTGTGTAGACCCTACGGGTTCGGGAACCATGCAAACATGACCGAGACGTTCTCCGGCCAATAACCAACAGCGGGATCTGGATACCCATGTTGGCTCCCACATGTTCCATGATGATCTCATCGGATGAACCACAATGTCGGGGATTCAATCAATCCCGTATACAATTCCCTTTGTCCATCGGTACGTTACTTGCCTGAGGTTCGATTGTCGGTATCCCAATACCTCGTTCAATCTCATTACCGGCAAATCACTTTACTCGTTCCGTAATGCATGATCTCGTGACTAACTACTTAGTCACATTGAGCTCATTATGATGATGCATTACCGAGTGGGCCCAGAGATACCTCTCCGTCATACGGAGTGACAAATCCCAGTCTCGATCCGAGCCAACCCAATAGACACTTTCGGAGATACCTGTAGTGCACCTTTATAGCCACCCAGTTACGTTGTGACGTTTGGTACACCCAAAGCATTCCTACGGTATCCGGGAGTTGCACAATCTCATGGTCTAAGAAATGACACTTGACATTAGAAAAGCTCTTAGCAAACGAACTACACGATCTTGTGCTATGCTTAGGATTGGGTCTTGTCCATCACATCATTTTCCTAATGATGTGATCCCGTTATCAATGACATCCAATGTCCATGGTCAGGAAACCATAACCATCTATTGATCAACGAGCTAGTCAACTAGAGGCTTACTAGGGACATGTTGTGGTCTATGTATTCACACATGTATTACGGTTTCCAGTTAATACAATTATAGCATGAACAATAGACAATTATCATGAACAAGGAAATACAATAACAACCATTTTATTATAATAAACATTTTATGATTTATTATACATTTTATTTCAAAATTCTCAGTTTTTTTAGTTTTCAGAACTTTTTGAAGTCCCAAATTATTTAATGTAGAACAAACCTATAAGAGAAAAGAGAAAGGAAAAATAAAAAGAAAACTTCAAAAACAGGTCGTCCAGACATGGGCCAGCGCAAATGGGCGCGCTGCGTCTTCTTCCCATTGTGTAGAGCGCAATATAGGAAGTCCCTACTCCATGGGCCGGCCCAGGCAGATGATTCCCCTGTGTGATTTTTTTATGACTTATATGTGGCATTAGTGGATAATTTTTGTACTTTTGGAGGCAATTTTCAAGACGTACGCTGAAGCAATAGCCCCTTTATTATTATGTATAGATATTCTCTTGTGGGCCCGGTCTGGAACCAACATTTTTTTTCATCATAACCCTTAGTGTGGGCAAGCTCAAAATTGCTAGCTTCCAGGCTTGGTCTAGGCATCAATTTTTTCAAGGCATAGAAACTAGGTATGTGAACCAAACATGCCGTAGTTCCTGCTTATACAGCAGGATCTTAGGCCTGACAGTATCGACAGCTGAAGGTTACAAATTACAACACAACTTTAGGGTCTTGCGAACTTGCTAGTTTAATCATTTCCTAATAAAACACAGGTCATTGCATGGAAATTGAAGTATTTTTAGATAACGAAGAAGACGGAAAGTATAATAAATACACCACCATTTTTAATCTCTTCTCTATCTACTACTTAAAAAAAAGTAAGGTTTTCATTTCACCTTTCTTTCCACCACCCATTCGTCCAAGCTTCCATGTAGTATATGTTAATCAATCTCCATAATTTACATACCTTTTCTAAACCAATTCCACTTTAATTACTTACCAAACTTCTAATCAAATTAAGGTAATTCATGGTCAGAATTTGATGAACATTTATTTACACAATCGCATTATTATTGATAGGTAAATCACAAGCTAACGTTCTAGAATATTTATATCTCGTTGCAACGCATGGGAATTGTTATAGTCTTTTAGAGAGATGCACATATCTTCTTACTCAATCACACATGGGCCTCTGATGCAGTCAAAAGATACATAAAATTACTTTAAAATATTTGCCTCTAGCTCCACCACAGCATCTCAACATTTCTAGAAACCTTCAGTGTTGATAGAAGACTTTTTTTGAGGCAATGTTGATAGAAGACATAAATGCATAAGTTCGAATACACTAAGAGTTGCATATAATTTTTGGGCTACATAAAAGCCCATATGTTTTCTCTGACTCCTTTAGGCTTGCTAATAGTTTTCCTTCCCTTCCCTACTCGACCTCCAATTTATCGACTAGTGCAATACGAAGCGCTGAAAAACGCATGCGACGCTCCTCACGCGCGCCCTTTTTGGCCGGCCCATGTGTGGGAAGGGCTCCTTTTCTTTTTGTTTTTCGTTTTCTTTTGGTTTTTGCTTCCTTAAATCAGATTCGGGATTTCCAGAATTGTCATGATTTTGAAAATCTTCATCAATTTTAAAACACTCCTAAAAATTACGAAAATGTTCATGAATTTAGAAAATTTAAAATTTGAAATATGTTTCGAAAAAATGTTCTGTAATCTGGGAAAAATATTCATGAATTTCATGATGTATTCGACGATCCAAAACAGTTTGCAAATATCTAATTGAACTTTGTTGTATTTGATGAATAAAATTCAATTCCATGATCTTTTTTGAATTTATGACAACATTTTGAATTGTATGAACAATTTCTAAATTTGATGATAATTTTTGAAACTCATAAACCTTTTCAGAAAAATACAATGTTTTTTTAATCGAGATGAACAAATTTTGAATTAGATGAAATTTGTTTTTGAATTTTATGAACAAAAATGTTCACGGTTTTAAAAAACCGTAAATTGGAAAAAATTTCGTAAAATGAAAAGGGAAAATAAAATTAAAATATATAACAAACAAGAAAAAAGGAAAGAGAAAACAAAAATAAAATAGAAAATAGAAAATGGAAGTGGAAAATATGAAAAATCGAATAGAAAATAATGGTCTGAACGTTCTAGAGCATGCGTTGAGCATCCGATGTAGACCTACACGATAGTACTGCCGGCCTTTTTCGTCCCTTCATTCGCTCACTCACGTTCGCATTTTTTTCCTTTTCTTTCAGTTTTCTATGTTTCTACATACATCCTTTTTGTTTCTTCGCGGGTTTCTTGGTTTATCTGGTTCTTCTTCGTCTTTTCACCACTTTCTTCGTTTATTCCATTTTTTACTGGTTTTTTCTTTTCTTTGTTTTTTATTTTGTTCCTTTCTTTTTTCATTGGTTTTTCTTTTCTTTTATTGTGAAGACAGACCAGCAGCGTTGCCACGATTGATTGACATCTAGCGACGATTGCAACGCTGCACTAGTCAGAATCAATCAGAGAAACAAGCATCAACTTTAACCTTCCAGGAACCAGTTTCAAGAGGTGTTCATTTCTTTTTCTCTCTTCATCTCCATCAATCACATTCAAGTGATCGGACATATAAGGGAGAAAGTGAGAACTACGACTGTATGGACGAGCAAATAGGAACTCAAAACCAACACGCCTGCACACTGACTGTACATGTCCGTGGACAGTTAGA
Source organism: Triticum aestivum (assembly GCF_018294505.1). Classification (NCBI taxonomy): domain Eukaryota; kingdom Viridiplantae; phylum Streptophyta; class Magnoliopsida; order Poales; family Poaceae; genus Triticum; species Triticum aestivum. The sequence continues at coordinate 119,877,452 of NC_057814.1, forward strand.
GGGTTGGATTTGCTAAGTCTGGTTGCAGATGCTCTTAGTTTTTTGGATAGCCATGTGTTTTGGTGTGGAGGTGTAAATTAAACATAAGTAGGGCATCTCTTATCCTAAAGGTAGATTTTCGTTGGTAAAATGTCATTTTGGACTAAGAAGCTTTTGGTTACATGCACGCCCGTCCGATTTGAATATTTGCGATGTTTATCAGAAAATCACCGTTAGACTGTTAAACAGTCTGCAAAAGTCATCGATTTTTGGTAGTAATGTTTCTGTCGACTAGTAATCATGCACGTGCGTTAGAAAGAAATTTTCCAATTCATCCTAGTTAGGAGACAATTATTTCAATAAAATGATCAAGTGCAATAATGTAACTCCAATCTTAATTTGAGCTAAATATAGCTTTGCAGATATAGTTCTTTCCATATGAGCACCATGTCTCCCGCCGAACATGCACACACAATGGACTTCTCAACCATACAGAAAGACTTAACGAAAACACATTACATACAACAGTACCTTAGTCAATTTCGTCCCACAAATTGATAGTCAAGTAACACACAGACAGAAACTTGGTCATAGGCTCTGGATCCATATGAAAAAAGAGTACAAAATAAAACACTGGGGGCTTAGTGACCTAAGTGCCATGTCATAACCTATGTAATGCTTTTGGAAGTATACCAGGGTGTTCCTTTTGTGAGAGCAGGGGAACTTGCAAAGAATGTTTTCATGTAAATGAACGAAATTGATCTTGTTCCTAATTATAAAATATTTTTAAACATTTTGCCCTTTTTTAACATGCTATATACTCAGTACCCAAACAAAATCATGTAGCAACCGAAAAGGTATAGGCAGAACACGTACTCTATCAGAAGTGAACTTTGGTTCGGACAAAATATAGGATGAGGCTTTGAGTACATTTGCAAGAACACACGCATATCCAGAATGTTTAGCTGATATATCATTTCTTGTACCTTGGGGTAAATATGACACTGACCAGGGTCGTGTGTAGTTCCTTCACACAACAAGCAAGTCACCTGCCTAGTGGGGCATTCTTCATCTGGATGATTACCCGCACAATGAGGGCATCCATCCTTGTGTTCCTCCTGGGTGTGTCCTATTTCTCCGCAAATCTTGCAGGCACAAGGTTTCTTCTCCGGGTTATCATAGTTCTTCTGAATAAGACGAGATCTCAACAGAGTCTTCTTGAATTCCTCCCAAGTTTTTGCTCCGTTGCATCCTTGTATGGCTTGATGCATTTTCCACCAGGTTGCAGCACTGTCGGTAAAATACTGAATAGCATCTTGAACCTCATACTTCCTTGAAATCATTTTTTTTCCGAAGTGATCCTCCATGTTTTTAATCCATAGCTCTGCCTTCGGCTGAGTCATCGGTCCAGAGAATATCAGTCCTTCTTCATTCATCACCTATTGGGTCCAAGGGTTTTAGGGTGAGATAAGAGAGAAGAATAGAGCGATATACACACAATACAAACAATAGTTTTTAAAATAGGTTTTATTTGCGGCTGTCGGAAAAACATCATACAAATGACAGCTCACAAATCGTCCTATCTAACATAAGTATATATAACAGGGGTTTGGTCTTCTAAAGGTCAAATCAATCTTCAGAGTCTCTGAATTCTTCAAGCCTTCAGAGTCTTCAACTGCTGTAGCTTCTTTCCTCCGAAATATATAGTGTAATCCTCTTTACTCTTAGTTGGTCATCATTTGTCCGATATCTTGCACTTCTTGGAGTGACATTAGTTGATCCTCCGTGTGGTCAAAAGGGAAAAGGGTATACTCCGGCTATTGGAGGTAAGAGGGACTACTTGAAAAAATCAGAAAAGACGAGAAGTAAGAGTCTTTTTGAAAATAAAGTTTTAGAGATATCCTATCCTAGGGCTTTTCGATTTCTAGGGTCACGTCCTACAGTCAACATGTGCTCTGATACCATATCTGTAGCGACCCGACCTCAGACGGTCAAGTCTCTATGTTTCTGTGCCATCCCTGGATCAGTATGCTGGCACACACAGTACATCAATGTATATATCAAAGTGCAATCACATGTATAAATAACGTAAAACTGATATATATACCTCATAAGTCACAGCGGAAACAAATAGTCGGGTGTGGAGTCCCATCAACGCCATCGGCAGGTTGAGTGTAGACCGTAACCCTGTACCGTACTCTTACTCGTTGGAAGAAAGTATCTGCAACATGATACGTTGCAACCATGTAGGTCAGTACATTGAATGTACAGGCAAGATCACTGTAAGAAAAACAGATGATAAACTATACTATATGCAATATGGCTTTGTGTCTCTGTATCTGAGTTTTGTTTGCGTAAAAGTTGATTTTATTTTCCTATAACAAAGGAACATCAGGAGTCTGTACTACGGAGTTTTCTATCATGACATGGTTCCGCCAACCGATGTCTCATAGCCCAAAATCATCATAACTTGCCCACAATTATGTTATCAGTCCGGTGTTGAGAGTTCCGAGATAGATCCAAGTCCAGAGGCTCAAATTGTCCGTAACCGGGGACACGGCTAATCGATTAGGTTTAAACCCTCTGCAGAGGTTTGTACACTTTACCCGCAAGATTCGATCCCTCTTTTTACGTTCTCGCACTTCAGGGTGTTTGAGAACAAGATGACCGAAACATGGTCTTCCAAAGAGTTCCTCTGACCACTGTCCGGTGCTCATCCAATCCTACCGTAGTTCTACATCTGCTAGCACCGTCCCACCCAGAGTCACAACTAAGGTCAACCAAGCCAGAGCCCATAGTGACTTGCGGTTGCACAGGTAAGCTTCCAGGCATGAAGTATTCTTCCGTCTCTTTGAGTCTGGGTGAAGCTTTCCGCAAGATGTCATGGCGCTTCTCCATGCATCCCGTCCATCCACTGGTTTCTCCAGGGTGCCCGTCAACCGTCCTTCACCCAGTAGTGTGTATTGAATTCTTGTCTCGAGTCTTGAAGTCTTGAGGCCTTGAAGATGCAGTCCTCGCATATGCCATTATGGAGTTGTCGTCATTGACGTAGAGTCCTCCTTCTTCACACCACTCTCGTGCACTCATACCAAACCCCGTCTACTATAGCGTAGCATTAAAATAAATAACGTCCCGGGCTTGGTAACAGGGTGATGGGTTCCTACCTCATGCATACTACTCAACTACAAGAATTCAATATCACTACTGGAGGGTTGTTGCAAAGATGCCACTAAATGCAGTAAAAACATAGGTATGAAAGCATGGTCAAAGTGAACTTGCCTGGTATTACTTGATGAAGATAATAACGCTCTCAGAATCTTTGATAAACTATCCGTCACTCCGAGAAAATCTATATAGTCAAACATAGCATTCATATAAGCAAACATACTAGCAAGCAATTATAACACTCATACTAAAACCAACAAATAAAATGCAAATCAACAAGGGACACCAAATAAAAACAAAGGAAAACTACACAACAAAACTACTAAAGAAAACTCTAAGACATAACACAAAACAGTTTTGTCCTAAGTAAAAACTTAACAACAATTAAAACACTAAACTAATAAATTAACTGAAAATACAAAGTAAAACAACTAAGTTAACAGAAGGTATTTTTCATAAAATTTTATTTGTAAAAAGAAACAAATAAAAAGCTTTTATGAAACACAAACTATGACCTAAACAAGTGTTCCTACAAAACTAAGTAAAATAAATTTTTTTAAAAAAAACAAAATTTTCTTTTGTTGACTAACAGAAACTAAACTAAATTTTTCAAGAGTGACAAAAAAGAAATAATTTAAAACTAATAAAAGCAATAAAGAAAAGACTTAAAACAAAACTATAACTAAAACAGTACTGTTTTGCTAAAAACTTAATTTAAAATAAACTAAAAATAAATCACTATAAGCTACTGGATAGACAAAACTATAACAAAACAGTAGCAAAAAGAATCAATCAAAAATATTTTATAAAACTCAAGATACGACCAAGTTGGTGATTTTAACAAATTTCATCAAATTCAATTTTAAACAACTCAAATATGAAATCCAATTGCACTAGAAGAAACTTCAAGAAATTATAAAACTAATGCAAAAAGAAACACTAAATTTGGATCTAAAACATAAGAGTTATAAGCAATATAAAATCAGAACTATTCTGTTTTTAAAACAGAAACGAAAATAATAATAAAAACAATCGGGCACTAGCTACGTGCCCTACTGCTATCGGGCCAGGGAGGCGGGCGATCTGAACTATCTAGCGCTCGGTCGTAAAATAACACAAACATGTACGGGCTAAAACAGAAAGACCGATCGGCTACAATGACTAGACCTGAACCGACCTAAACCGAATAAAAACCGTACCAAACCGGAACTAAACCGATCTATTAAAAAAACAACCTACTCGATAGATCTAATCTAGAGCGTTGAAAAAAAATCGAACGGGGGAGAAGAGAGGGGATGCTCACAGTGGCGGCGAGGTGACTCCGGCGAGGTTCCGGCGGCTCGGGTTCAACGCGGTCGACGCCTCCGGTGGTCCTCGGTGACGGGGAAGGCGTCCAGGAGATGCGGAAGACGATGGCGATGACGATGGTGGTCGGTGGTGAGCTCGGGGACGTCAGAGGAGGACGACGGTGAGGTTGACGCGGCGATGGCGTTCGGGCTTCGGCGGATGACGGCGCTCCGATGCGTTTCGGGCTTGGGTGAGGGCACGGGGAGATGCGGACGAGCGATGGGGTTACGGTGGTGATCTCAGGTGGCGGCAAGGTGGTCGGTGTCGAGTGCTGCGGCGGCAATGGCATGGCGGCGGTGCTCAAGTTCCGGCGAGGCAATACGTGCGGGGGAGAGGGGTTCGGGGCGGCTTTAGGGCGGAAACGAACAAGGAAGAGGGGTATATATAGGGGGAGGGGTTCTTGGAGGAGGGGGCGAATCGGGGAAGAGGATCCCGAGCGTTCCGGGATACGGCGGCGGTTGAGCGAGCTCCGGCGTCGAGTTGGCTTGGCGTGAGGAGGAAGAAGACGGCGGGCCCCATGCATCAGTGGCTGCGGGCAAGAGCGAGAGGGAGCCGACGACCTGCACGAAGGGTTTTCGGGCACGGGAGCGAGCTGCTGGGCCAGCTGGGCCGCGGGGAGAGAGAGAGGTGGCCTGGACGACTGGGCTTCAGCCTTTTAAAAAGACTTTTCCCCTTTTTCTTTTAAACAGAGAACAGAACATAAATAAACTAAGAAACAAATAGAAATATAATATACACATATAATATATAAAAATGTTCAGAAAAATAAATCCTAAAAGATGAACATATTTTCAAAGGCAACTAAAATCCACAAAAAATTAAATAAGGAAAACAGTGCTACCGGTTCATTTAAAAACCAAATAAAATATTTTAAAATACCAAAATGATTTCAAACTCATTTTTCTCCATTTTCTACTTTAGGGAATCATTTTACCCTATTTTCCATATATTTTATTTTTTGGAGAAAATAATTTGAAGCAAAACCAAATAACTCTGAATTGAAAAAAGGGGTTTCAAAAGAACTTCCAATTTGAATCTTTTAAACTTTCAACTCATATTTCACATAATTTTAAGAAGTCATTTTACCTTCTCTCATGAAAATCATTGAGTTGCATAAAGTTTCTGGTTTGAATTATTTGCAAAAATGAAATTCAAATATTTTCAAAAACCCTTTTCATTTTAATTGGAAGAAGTCATGTCATCTTCACTCTAGGGTTTTGCATTTGACAAGAATTTGAATTCATGGAGATCAGAATGCAAAGTGAAAAAGTTTGGGAAAGTCATTTCATTCCCTCTCATTCAACTTTCAAAAAGTTTCAAATTCCACTCAATTTCACACAATCAGTCACACAACAATCAAACAAACAATCATAAATATTTATTAATATAACATTCCAAAATTTAGAATTTTGGGATGTTACAAACCTACCACACTTAAAATGAATCTCGTCCTCGAGATTCGAAAAGGCTAGAAAGAAAAGGTTAGGGTTTGGGGGTCGTCCAGCAAATCCACCGATCATCACAGAGGTACGGGGTGCTACCACACTTAAAAGCAAGGCTATGGTTCCGACAAAATTCATGTACTCCATCCTTTGGGTTGACGGTGTCGGTCTTCTCATATCTTCATGATAATTCCCACTCCGGGGTCCCTTTTCCTAAAACACGTGTCCTTTCATCCTGGTGAGGTTCTTCCAAGACTGGGTCTTCTTATCTGACAGGTGTGTCGCCAATACTAAACAACTTTCGAAATCTCATGGTGGTCAATCATTATTGGCTTCTCCTGCAAGAAATGGTCCTAGGTTGAATCTCACCGTATAACCTACGGTTGGCAACAGTTGCCTGTATAGGGTTCCATCGTCCTACCATTCTATGGTTTTATGGCTTATCGCGTCGACACTCTTCTAAGGTTTTCAAGTCTCTCTGATTTTCCATCAACATATGATAGTCCATGATAGAAGTCTCCGGTATGGGGGCCAATCCATCCCGTACTTGAACCATTCCTACATACGCAGATGGTGAATCACGTAGTCTAACACTTGGGCATCCTCACAAGCATTGCAGAATTTCTCTTGTTGACGAACTTAGTTCGGATAATTCCTTTATTTCTACAACCTGAACAAAACATCTATCGTTCTTCACAACTCTTGGGTTTTCGTAACCTCCTGAGGAAATGTCTGCTGATGGAATCATAGCTTCTTCCAATTTTCTTCCTTCATCAAAGTTATGTCTGTTCCTTTTCAAATCCTGGGCCTGTGGGTTATGGCCCACTCCAACACTTGTACAACTCATCCTTGGAGTTCAATTGTTCCATATTCCAACATTACACCTCCTTAAATTCCAATATTGCTTCATTCCTTCATATTCTTGGGGTAACCAACATATCGAAACAAAACTCATACCTATTTTGTCCAAACTTCACTCCCTGAAATATCATTATCCTTTCCATGGGTCAAGTGTTCTTCACAGGGTACTACCACCCTTAAATGAAATTCACAAATCCATCCATAGACCATATTTCTCATATCCTCGAAACTGGTCCAAAATCTTTGTTCATAGAGTAAAAACTCACATAATACAACATATGAAATCATAACACATTAACTTTATTGATTTCATGAATTCATTACAATCTCTGAGCACCCATTACATAACTCAACTCATCGAACTTATGAAAATAAGATTGCTTTCTACCACTCTTATTAGCCATATCAAAATCTCAGCTACTCAGCTCCAGCTTTCTTCTGATTTGAACATTCCCTAGAAAAATGTCCTGCTTCCTTGCAGCGAAAACAAATGTCTCGGGGCTTCTTTGTGATTATGTAGGCTCCTTGGATTCTAGGCTTCTTCTCTGGACATTTATTGGCATAGTGACCTAAGGTCTTTCACTTGTAACAAGTGATCTGACTCAGGTCCTTTCCTGCAGAAATTGGGGTGTTCTGGGTATGCCTTCGTTTTCTCTTTCTAGATTTCTCCGTAATGATCAGAGCTTCTATTTCCTGAGGGTCAAACTTTACATCTGCTGCCGGGAAGTCTCTGAGATACTCTTGGCTTTCCTTCGTGCAATACTCTGAAAATTGTCCTTCTTCTCCACATGTATAGCAGGCTTGGGCGAAAATCTGTTTAGGCCTTCACCATCAGGGTCTTCAATAACTTCCTTCATCACAGGTTCTTCTGAATTTTCCCTGAGGGTTTCTTTCATGGCTTCTTTCTGTTGCTTGGTAATTTCTTGTACCTTGGGGTAAATATGACACTGACCAGGGTCGTGTGTAGTTCCTTCACACAACAAGCAAGTCACCTGCCTAGTGGGGCATTCTTCATCTGGATGATTCTCCGCACAATGAGGGCATCCATCCTTGTGTTCCTCCTGGGTGTGTCCTATTTCTCCGCAAATCTTGCAGGCACAAGGTTTCTTCTTCGGGTTATCATAGTTCTTCCGAATAAGACGAGATCTCAACAGAGTCTTCTTGAATTCCTCCCAAGTTTTTGCTCCGTTGCATCCTTGTATGGCTTGATGCATTTTCCACCAGGTTGCAGCACTGTCGGTAAAATACTGAATAGCATCTTGAACCTCATACTTCCTTGAAATCATTTTTTTTCCGAAGTGATCCTCCATGTTTTTAATCCATAGCTCTGCCTTCGGCTGAGTCATCGGTCCAGAGAATATCAGTCCTTCTTCATTCATCACCTATTGGGTCCAAGGGTTTTAGGGTGAGATAAGAGAGAAGAATAGAGCGATATACACACAATACAAACAATAGTTTTTAAAATAGGTTTTATTTGCGGCTGTCGGAAAAACATCATACAGATGACAGCTCACAAATCGTCCTATCTAACATAAGTATATATAACAGGGGTTTGGTCTTCTAAAGGTCAAATCAATCTTCAGAGTCTCTGAATTCTTCAAGCCTTCAGAGTCTTCAACTGCTGTAGCTTCTTTCCTCCGAAATATATAGTGTAATCCTCTTTACTCTTAGTTGGTCATCATTTGTCCGATATCTTGCACTTCTTGGAGTGACATTAGTTGATCCTCCGTGTGGTCAAAAGGGAAAAGGGTATACTCCGGCTATTGGAGGTAAGAGGGACTACTTGAAAAAATCAGAAAAGACGAGAAGTAAGAGTCTTTTTGAAAATAAAGTTTTAGAGATATCCTATCCTAGGGCTTTTCGATTTCTAGGGTCACGTCCTACAGTCAACATGTGCTCTGATACCATATCTGTAGCGACCCGACCTCAGACGGTCAAGTCTCTATGTTTCTGTGCCATCCCTGGATCAGTATGCTGGCACACACAGTACATCAATGTATATATCAAAGTGCAATCACATGTATAAATAACGTAAAACTGATATATATACCTCATAAGTCACAGCGGAAACTAATAGTCGGGTGTGGAGTCCCATCAATGCCATCGGCAGGTTGAGTGTAGACCGTAACCCTGTACCGTACTCTTACTCGTTGGAAGAAAGTATCTGCAACATGATACGTTGCAGCCATGTAGGTCAGTACATTGAATGTACAGGCAAGATCACTGTAAGAAAAACAGATGATAAACTATACTATATGCAATATGGCTTTGTGGCTCTGTATCTGAGTTTTGTTTGCGTAAAAGCTGATTTTATTTTCCTATAACAAAGGAACATCAGGAGTCTGTACTACGGAGTTTTCTATCATGACATGGTTCCGCCAACCGATGTCTCATAGCCCAAAATCATCATAACTTGCCCACAATTATGTTATCAGTCCGGTGTTGAGAGTTCCGAGATAGATCCAAGTCCAGAGGCTCAAATTGTCCGTAACCGGGGACATGGCTAATCGATTAGGTTTAAACCCTCTGCAGAGGTTTGTACACTTTACCCGCAAGATTCGATCCCTCTTTTTACGTTCTCGCACTTCAGGGTGTTTGAGAACAAGATGACCGAAACATGGTCTTCCAAAGAGTTCCTCTGACCACTGTCCGGTGCTCATCCAATCCTACCGTAGTTCTACATCCGCTAGCACAGTCCCAGCCAGAGTCACAACTAGGTCAACCAAGCCAGAGCCCATAGTGACTTGCGGTTGCACAGGTAAGCTTCCGGGCATGAAGTATTCTTCCGTCTCTTTGAGTCTGGGTGAAGCTTTCCGCAAGATGTCATGGCGCTTCTCCATGCATCCCGGCCATCCACTGGTTTCTCCAGGGTGCCCGTCAACCGTCCTTCACCCAGTAGTGTGTATTGAATTCTTGTCTCGAGTCTTGAAGTCTTGAGGCCTTGAAGATGCAGTCCTCGCATATGCCATCATGGAGTTGTCGTCATTGACGTAGAGTCCTCCTTCTTCACACCACTCTCGTGCACTCATACCAAACCCCGTCTACTATAGTGTAGCATTAAAATAAATAACGTCCCGGGCTTGGTAACAGGGTGATGGGTTCCTACCTCATGCATACTACTCAACTACAAGAATTCAATATCACTACTGGAGGGTTGTTGCAAAGATGCCACTAAATGCAGTAAAAACATAGGTATGAAAGCAAGGTCAAAGTGAACTTGCCTGGTATTACTTGATGAAGATAATAACGCTCTCAGAATCTTTGATAAACTATTCGTCACTCCGAGAAAATCTATATAGTCAAACATAGCATTCATATAAGCAAACGTACTAGCAAGCAATTATAACACTCATAATAAAACCAACAAATAAAATGCAAATCAACATGTGCTCTGATACCATATCTGTAGCGACCCGACCTCAGACGGTCAAATCTCTATGTTTCTGTGCCATCCCTGGATCAGTATGCTGGCACACACAGTACATCAATGTATATATCAAAGTGCAATCACATGTATAAATAACGTAAAACTGATATATATACCTCATAAGTCACAGCGGAAACAAATAGTCGGGTGTGGAGTCCCATCAACGCCATCGGCAGGTTGAGTGTAGACCGTAACCTGTTGGAAATATGCCCTAGAGGCAATAATAAATGGTTATTATTATATTTCTTTGTTCATGGTAATTGTCTATTATTCATGCTATAATTGTATTGTCCGGAAATCGTGATACATGTGTGAATACATAGACCACAACCTGTCCCTAGTAGGCCTCTAGTTGACTAGCTCGTTGATCAACAGATAGTCACGGTTTCCTGACTATGGACATTGGATGTCATTGATAACGGGATCACATCATTAGGAGAATGATGTGATGGACAAGACCCAATCCTAAGCATAGCATAAAAGATCGTGTAGTTTCGTTTGCTAGAGCTTTTCCAATGTCAAGTATCTTTTCCTTAGACCATGAGATCGTGCAACTCCCGGATACCGTAGGAGTGCTTTGGGTGTGCCAAACATCACAACGTAACTGGGTGACTATAAAGGTGCATTACGGGTATCTCCAAAAGTGTCTGTTGGGTTGGCACGGATCGAGACTGGGATTTGTCGCTCCGTGTGACGGAGAGGTATCTCTGGGCCCACTCGGTAATGCATCATCATAATGAGCTCAATGTGACTAAGGCGTTAGTCACGGGATCATGCATTGCGGTACGAGTAAAGAGACTTGCCGGTAACGAGATTGAACAAGGTATTGGGATACCGACGATCGAATCTCGGGCAAGTAACATACCGATTGACAAAGGGAATTGCATACGGATTGATTGAATCCTCGACACCGTGGTTCATCCGATGAGATCATCGTGGAGCATGTGGGAGCCAACATGGGTATCCAGATCCCGCTGTTGGTTATTGACCGGAGAGGCGTCTCGGTCATGTCTGCATGTCTCCCGAACCCGTAGGGTCTACACACTTAAGGTCCGGTGACGCTAGGGTTGTAGAGATATATGTATGCGGAAACCCGAAAGTTGTTCGGAGTCCCGGATGAGATCCCGGACGTCACGAGAGGTTCCGGAATGGTCCGGAGGTGAAGAATTATATATAGGAAGTCCAGTTTCGGCCACCGGGAAAGTTTCGGGGGTTACCGGTATTGTACCGGGACCACCGGAAGGGTCCCGGGGGTCCACCGGGTGGGGCCACCTGTCCCGGAGGGCCCCGTGGGCTGAAAGTGGAAGGGAACCAGCCCCTAGTGGGCTGGGGCGCCCCCCTTGGGCCTCCCCCCTGCGCCTAGGGTTGGGAACCCTAGGGGGGAGTTCCCCCTTGCCTTGGGGGGCAAGGCAACCCCTTCCCCCCTTTGTGGCCGCCGCCCCCCTTGAGATCCCATCTCTTGGGGCTGGCGCACCCCCCCAGGGGCCTATATAAAGGGGGGGGAGGGAGGGCAGCACACAACAGCCTTGGGCGCCTCCCTCCTCCCCTGCAACACCTCTCTCTCTCTCGTAGAAGCTCGGCGTAGCCCTGCGGAGACCCGCTACATCCACCACCACGCCGTCGTGCTGCTAGATCTCCATCAACCTCTCCTTCCCCCTTGCTGGATCAAGAAGGAGGAGACGTCGCTGCACCGTACGTGTGTTGAACGCGGAGGTGCCGTCCGTTCGGTACTCGGTCATCGGTGATTTGGATCACGGCGAGTACGACTCCGTCATCCACGTTCATTGGAACGCTTCCGCTCGCGATCTACAAGGGTATGTAGATGCACTCATTTACCCTCGTTGCTAGTATACTCCATAGATGCATCTTGGTGAACGTAGGAAAATTTTAAAATTATGCTACGATTCCCAACAGTGGCATCATGAGCCTGGCCTATGCGTAGTTACTATGCACGAGTAGAACACAAAGCAGTTGTGGGCGTTGTGTTTGCCAATTCTTCTTGCCGCTACTAGTCGTTTCTTGTTTCGGCGGCATTGTAGGATGAAGCGGCCCGGACCGACCTTACACGTACGCTTACGTGAGACTGGTTCCACCGACTGACATGCACAAGTTGCATAAGGTGGCTAGCGGGTGTCTGTCTCTCCTACTTTAGTCGGAACGGATTCGATGAAAAGGGTCCTTATGAAGGGTAAATAGAAATTGGAAAATCACGTTGTGGTCATACGTAGGTAAGAAACGTTCTTGCTAGAAACCTACAAACCACGTAAAAAAACTTGCAACAACAATTAGAGGACGTCTAACTTGTTTTTGCAGCAAGTGCTATGTGATATGATATGGCCAGAAGATGTGATGAATGATATATGTGATGTATGAGATTGATCATATTCTTGTAATAGGAATCACGACTTGCATGTCGATGAGTATGACAACCGGCAGGAGCCATAGGAGTTGTCTTTATTATTTTGTATGACCTGCGTGTCATTGAATAACGCCATGTAAATTACTTTACTTTGTTGCTAAACGCGTTAGCCATAGAAGTAGAAGTAATCGTTGGCGTGACGACTTCATGAAGACACAATGATGGAGATCATGGTGTCATGCCGGTGACAAAGATGATCATGGTGCCCCGAAGATGGAGATCAAAGGAGCATGATGATATTGGCCATATCATGTCACTATTTGATTGCATGTGATGTTTATCATGTTTTTGCATCTTATTTGCTTAGAACGACGGTAGCAAGTAGGATGATCCCTTATAATAATTTCAAGAAAGTGTTCACCCTAACTGTGCACCGTTGCGAAGGTTCGTTGTTTTGAAGCACCACGTGATGATCGGGTGTGATAGATTCTAACGTTCGAATACAACGGGTGTTGACGAGCCTAGCATGTACAGACATGGCCTCGGAACACACGCAATACACTTAGTTTCACTTGACGAGCCTAGCATGTACAGACATGGCCTCGGAACACGGAGGACCGAAAGGTCGAGCATGAGTCGTATAGAAGATACGATCAACATGGAGATGTTCACCGATCTTGACTAGTCCGTCTCACGTGATGATCGGACATGGCCTAGTCGAATTCAGGTCATGTTTCACTTAGATGACTAGAGGGATGTCTATCTGAGTGGGAGTTCATTAAATAATTTGATTATATGAACTTAATTATCATGAACTTAGTCTAAATCTTTACACTATGTATTGTAGATCAAATGGCCCACGTTGTCCTCAATTTCAACGCGTTCCTAGAGAAAACCAAGCTGAAAGATGATGGCAGCAACTATACGGACTGGGTCCGGAACCTGAGGATCATCCTCATAGCAGCCAAGAAAGATTATGTCTTAGAAGCACCGCTAGGTGAAGCACCAATCCCTGAGAACCAAGACGTTATGAACGCTTGGCAGCAGCGTGCTGATGATTACTCCCTCGTTCAGTGCAGCATGCTTTACAGCTTAGAACCGGGTCTCCAAAAGCGTTTTGAGAAACATGGAGCATATGAGATGTTCGAGGAGCTGAAACTGGTTTTTCAAGCTCATGCCCGGGTCGAGAGATATGATGTCTCCGACAATTTCTTCAGCTGTAAAATGGAGGAGAACACTTCTGTTAGTGAGCACATACTCAGAATGTCTGGGTTGCACAACCGCTTGTCTCAGCTGGGAGTTAATCTCCCGGATGACGCGGTCATTGACAGAATCCTCCAGTCGCTTCCACCAAGCTATAAGAGCTTTGTGATGAACTACAATATGCAGGGGATGGAAAAGACCATTCCCGAGGTATATTCAATGCTGAAATCAGCTGAGGTAGAAATCAGAAAAGAACATCAAGTGTTGATGGTGAATAAAACCACTAAGTTCAAGAAGGGCAAGGGTAAGAAGAACTTCAAGAAGGACGGCAAGGGAGTTGCCGCGCCCGGTAAACCAGTTACCGGGAAGAAGTCAAAGAATGGACCCAAGCCCGAGACTGAGTGCTTTTATTGCAAGGGAAGTGGTCACTGGAAGCGGAACTGCCCCAAATACTTAGCGGACAAGAAGAAGGCCGGCAACACCCAAGGTATATGTGATATACAAGTAATTGATGTGTACCTTACCAGTACTCGTAGTAGCTCCTGGGTATTTGATACCGGTGCGGTTGCTCATATTTGTAACTCAAAGCAGGAACTACGGAATAAACGGAGACTGGCAAAGGACGAGATGACGATGCGCGTCGGGAATGGTTCCAAGGTCGATGTGATCGCCGTTGGCACGCTACCTCTGCATCTACCCACGGGATTAGTTTTAAACCTCAATAATTGTTATTTAGTGCCAGCTTTGAGCATGAACATTGTATCTGGATCTCGTTTAATTCGAGATGGCTACTCATTTAAATCTGAGAATAATGGTTGTTCTATTTATTTGAGAGATATGTTTTATGGTCATGCCCCGCTGGTCAATGGTTTATTTTTGATGAATCTCGAACGTGATGTTACACATGTTCATAGTGTGAATACCAAAAGATGTAAAGTTGATAACGATAGTCCCACATACTTGTGGCACTGCCGCCTTGGTCACATTGGTGTCAAGCGCATGAAGAAGCTCCATGCAGATGGACTTTTGGAGTCTCTTGCTTAAGAATCATTTGACACGTGCGAACCATGCCTCATGGGTAAGATGACCAAGACTCCGTTCTCCGGAACAATGGAGCGAGCAACCAACTTATTGGAAATCATACATACCGATGTGTGTGGTCCAATGAGTGTTGAGGCTCGCAGAGGATATCGTTATGTTCTCACTCTCACTGATGATTTAAGTAGATATGGGTATGTCTACCTAATGAACCACAAGTCTGAAACCTTTGAAAAGTTCAAGGAATTTCAGAGTGAAGTTGAGAATCAACGTGACAGAAAAATAAAATTCTTACGATCAGATCGTGGTGGAGAATATTTAAGTCACGAATTTGGTACACACTTAAGGAAATGTGGAATAGTTTCACAACTCACGCCGCCTGGAACACCTCAAATGGTGTGTCCGAACGTCGTAATCGCACTCTATTGGATATGGTGCGATCTATGATGTCTCTTACCGATTTACCGCTCTCATTTTGGGGTTATGCTTTAGAGACTGCCGCATTCACTTTAAATAGGGCACCGTCTAAATCCGTTGAGACGACACCGTATGAATTATGGTTGGGAAAGAAACCTAAGCTGTCGTTTCTAAAAGTTTGGGGATGCGATGCTTATGTCAAGAAACTTCAACCTGAAAAGCTCGAACCCAAATCGGAAAAATGCGTCTTCATAGGATACCCTAAGGAAACTATTGGGTATACCTTCTACCTCAGATCCGAAGGCAAGATCTTCGTTGCCAAGAACGGGTCCTTTCTGGAGAAGGACTTTCTCTCGAAAGAATTGAGTGGGAGGAAAGTGGAACTTGATGAGGTGATAGTCACCCCTTCCGAACCGGAAAGTAGCACAGCGCGGGAAAATGTTCCTGTGGTGCCTACACCGACTGGGGAGGAAGTTAATGATGATGATCATGAAGCTTCAGATCAAGTTGCTGAACTTCGTAGGTCCACAAGGACACGTTCCGCACCAGAGTGGTACGGCAACCCTGTCCTGGAAATCATGTTGTTAGACAACGGTGAACCTTCGAACTATGAAGAAGCGATGGCGGGCCCGGATTCCGACAAATGGCTAGAAGCCATGAAATCCGAGATAGAATCCATGTATGAAAACAAAGTATGGACTTTGACTGACTTGCCCGATGAGCGGCGAGCCATAGAAAACAAATGGATCTTTAAGAAGAAGACGGACGCAGATGGTAATGTGACCATCTACAAAGCTCGACTTGTCGCTAAGGGTTATCGACAAGTTCAAGGGGTTGACTACGATGAGACTTTCTCACCCGTAGCGAAGCTGAAGTCCGTCCGAATCATGTTAGCAATTGCCGCATACTATGATTATGAGATATGGCAGATGGACGTCAAAACGGCATTCCTTAACGGCTTCCTTAAGGAAGAGTTGTATATGATGCAGCCGGAAGGTTTTGTCGATCCTAAGAATGCTAACAAAGAATGCAAGCTCCAACGCTCAATCTATGGGCTGGTGCAAGCATCTCGGAGTTGGAACATTCGCTTTGATGAGATGATCAAAGCGTTTGGGTTTACACAGACTTATAGAGAAGCCTGTGTTTACAAGAAAGTGAGTGGGAGCTCTGTAGCATTTCTCATATTATATGTGGATGACATACTATTGATGGGAATTGATATAGAATTCTTGGAAAGTATAAAGGCCTATTTGAATAAGTGTTTTTCAATGAAGGACCTTGGAGAAGCTGCTTATATATTAGGCATCAAGATCTATAGAGATAGATCAAGACGCCTCATTGGTCTTTCACAGAGTACATACCTTGACAAGATATTGAAGAGGTTCAATATGGATCAGTCCAAGAAGGGGTTCTTGCCTGTATTGCAAGGTGTGCAATTGAGCACGGCTCAATGCCCGACCACGGCACAAGATATAGAAGAGATGAGTGTCATCCCCTATGCCTCGGCCATAGGGTCTATTATGTATGCCATGCTGTGTACCAGACCTGATGTAAACCTTGCCGTAAGTTTGGTAGGAAGGTACCAAAGTAATCCCGGCAAGGAACACTGGACAGCGGTCAAGAATATCCTGAAGTACCTGAAGAGGACTAAGGATATGTTTCTCGTTTATGGAGGTGACGAAGAGCTCGTCGTAAAGGGTTACGTCGACGCTAGCTTCGACACAGATCTGGATGACTCGAAGTCACAGACCGGATACGTGTATATTTTGAATAGAGGAGCAGTAAGCTGGTGCAGTTGCAAGCAAAGCGTCGTGGCGGGATCTACATGTGAAGCGGAGTACATGGCAGCCTCAGAGGCAGCACAGGAAGCAGTCTTGATGAAGGAGTTCATTACCGACCTAGGGGTGATTCCCAATGTGTCGGGCCCAATGACTCTCTTCTATGACAACACTGGAGCTATTGCCCTTGCGAAGGAGCCCAGGTTTCACAGGAAGACCAGGCATATCAAGCGTCGCTTCAACTCCATTCGTGAAAGTGTTCAAAATGGAGACATAGATATTTGTAAAGTACACACGGACCTGAATGTAGCAGATCCGTTGACTAAACCTCTCCCTAGGGCAAAACATGATCAACACCAGGACGCAATGGGTGTTCGATTCATCACAATGTAACTAGATTATTGACTCTAGTGCAAGTGGGAGACTGTTGGAAATATGCCCTAGAGGCAATAATAAATGGTTATTATTATATTTCTTTGTTCATGGTAATTGTCTATTATTCATGCTATAATTGTATTGTCCGGAAATCGTGATACATGTGTGAATACATAGACCACAACCTGTCCCTAGTAGGCCTCTAGTTGACTAGCTCGTTGATCAACAGATAGTCACGGTTTCCTGACTATGGACATTGGATGTCATTGATAACGGGATCACATCATTAGGAGAATGATGTGATGGACAAGACCCAATCCTAAGCATAGCATAAAAGATCGTGTAGTTTTGTTTGCTAGAGCTTTTCCAATGTCAAGTATCTTTTCCTTAGACCATGAGATCGTGCAACTCCCGGATACCGTAGGAGTGCTTTGGGTGTGCCAAACGTCACAACGTAACTGGGTGACTATAAAGGTGCATTACGGGTATCTCCAAAAGTGTCTGTTGGGTTGGCACGGATCGAGACTGGGATTTGTCGCTCCGTGTGACGGAGAGGTATCTCTGGGCCCACTCGGTAATGCATCATCATAATGAGCTCAATGTGACTAAGGCGTTAGTCACGGGATCATGCATTGCGGTACGAGTAAAGAGACTTGCCGGTAACGAGATTGAACAAGGTATTGGGATACCGACGATCGAATCTCGGGCAAGTAACATACCGATTGACAAATGGAATTGCATACGGATTGATTGAATCCTCGACACCGTGGTTCATCCGATGAGATCATCGTGGAGCATGTGGGAGCCAACATGGGTATCCAGATCCCGCTGTTGGTTATTGACCGGAGAGGCGTCTCGGTCATGTCTGCATGTCTCCCGAACCCGTAGGGTCTACACACTTAAGGTCCGGTGACGCTAGGGTTGTAGAGATATATGTATGCGGAAACCCGAAAGTTGTTCGGAGTCCCGGATGAGATCCCGGACGTCACGAAAGGTTCCGGAATGGTCCGGAGGTGAAGAATTATATATAGGAAGTCCAGTTTCGGCCACCGGGAAAGTTTCGGGGGTTACCGGTATTGTACCGGGACCACCGGAAGGGTCCCGGGGGTCCACCGGGTGGGGCCACCTGTCCCGGAGGGCCCCGTGGGCTGAAAGTGGAAGGGAACCAGCCCCTAGTGGGCTGGGGTGCCCCCCTTGGGCCTCCCCCCCTGCGCCTAGGGTTGGGAACCCTAGGGGGAGTTCCCCCTTGCCTTGGGGGGCAAGGCAACCCCTTCCCCCCTTTGTGGCCGCCGCCCCCCTTGAGATCCCATGTCTTGGGGCTGGCGCACCCCCCAGGGGCCTATATAAAGGGGGGGAGGGAGGGCAGCACACAACAGCCTTGGGCGCCTCCCTCCTCCCCTGCAACACCTCTCTCTCTCTCTCTCGTAGAAGCTCGGCGTAGCCCTGCGGAGACCCGCTACATCCACCACCACGCCGTCGTGCTGCTGGATCTCCATCAACCTCTCCTTCCCCCTTGCTGGATCAAGAAGGAGGAGACGTCGCTGCACCGTACGTGTGTTGAACGCGGAGGTGCCGTCCGTTCGGCACTCGGTCATCGGTGATTTGGATCACGGCGAGTATGACTCCGTCATCCACGTTCATTGGAACGCTTCCGCTCGCGATCTACAAGGGTATGTAGATGCACTCCTTTCCCCTCGTTGCTAGTATACTCCATAGATGCATCTTGGTGAACGTAGGAAAATTTTAAAATTATGCTACGATTCCCAACATAACCCTGTACCGTACTCTTACTCGTTGGAAGAAAGTATCTGCAACATGATACGTTGCAGCCATGTAGGTCAGTACATTGAATGTACAGGCAAGATCACTGTAAGAAAAACAGATGATAAACTATACTATATGCAATATGGCTTTGTGTCTCTGTATCTAAGTTTTGTTTGCGTAGAAGCTGATTTTATTTTCCTATAACAAAGGAACATCAGGAGTCTGTACTACGGAGTTTTCTATCTTGACATGGTTCCGCCAACCGATGTCTCATAGCCCAAAATCATCATAACTTGCCCACAATTATGTTATCAGTCCGGTCTTGAGAGTTCCGAGATAGATCCAAGTCCAGAGGTTCAAATTGTCCGTAACCGGGGACACGGCTAATCGATTAGGTTTAAACCCTCTGCAGAGGTTTGTACACTTTACCCGCAAGATTCGATCCCTCTTTTTACGTTCTCGCACTTCAGGGTGTTTGAGAACAAGATGACCGAAACATGGTCTTCCAAAGAGTTCCTCTGACCACTGTCCGGTGCTCATCCAATCCTACCGTAGTTCTACATCTGCTAGCACCGTCCCAGCCAGAGTCACAACTAAGGTCAACCAAGCCAGAGCCCATAGTGACTTGCGGTTGCACAGGTAAGCTTCCGGGCATGAAGTATTCTTCCGTCTCTTTGAGTCTGGGTGAAGCTTTCCGCAAGATGTCATGGCGCTTCTCCATGCATCCCGGCCATCCACTGGTTTCTCCAGGGTGCCCGTCAACCGTCCTTCACCCAGTAGTGTGTATTGAATTCTTGTCTCGAGTCTTGAAGTCTTGAGGCCTTGAAGATGCAGTCCTCGCATATGCCATCATGGAGTTGTTGTCATTGACGTAGAGTCCTCCTTCTTCACACCACTCTCGTGCACTCATACCAAACCCCGTCTACTATAGCGTAGCATTAAAATAAATAACGTCCCGGGCTTGGTAACAGGGTGATGGGTTCCTACCTCATGCATACTACTCAACTACAAGAATTCAATATCACTACTGGAGGGTTGTTGCAAAGATGCCACTAAATGCAGTAAAAACATAGGTATGAAAGCATGGTCAAAGTGAACTTGCCTGGTATTACTTGATGAAGATAATAACGCTCTCAGAATCTTTGATAAACTATTCGTCACTCCGAGAAAATCTATATAGTCAAACATAGCATTCATATAAGCAAACGTACTAGCAAGCAATTATAACACTCATAATAAAACCAACAAATAAAATGCAAATCAACAAGGGACACCAAATAAAAACAAAGGAAAACTACACAACAAAACTACTAAAGAAAACTCTAAGACATAACACAAAACAGTTTTGTCCTAAGTAAAAACTTAACAACAATTAAAACACTAAACTAATAAATTAACTGAAAATACAAAGTAAAACAACTAAGTTAACAGAAGGTATTTTTCATAAAATTTTATTTGTAAAAAGAAACAAATAAAAAGCTTTTATGAAACACAAACTATGACCTAAACAAGTGTTCCTACAAAACTAAGTAAAATAAATTTTTAAAACAAAAACAAAATTTTCTTTTGTTGACTAACAGAAACTAAACTAAATTTTTCAAGAGTGACAAAAAAGAAATAATTTAAAACTAATAAAAGCAATAAAGAAAAGACTTAAAACAAAACTATAACTAAAACAGTACTGTTTTGCTAAAAACTTAATTTAAAATAAACTAAAAATAAATCACTATAAGCTACTGGATAGACAAAACTATAACAAAACAGTAGCAAAAAGAATCAATCAAAAATATTTTATAAAACTCAAGATACGACCAAGTTGGTGATTTGAACAAATTTCATCAAATTCAATTTTAAACAACTCAAATATGAAATCCAATTGCACTAGAAGAAACTTCAAGAAATTATAAAACTAATGCAAAAAGAAACACTAAATTTGGATCTAAAACATAAGAGTTATAAGCAATATAAAATCAAAACTATTCTGTTTTTAAAACAGAAACGAAAATAATAAAAAAAACAATCGGGCACTAGCTACATGCCCTACTGCTATCGGGCCAGGGAGGCGGGCGATCTGAACTATCTAGCGCTCGGTCGTAAAATAACACAAACATGTACGGGCTAAAACAGAAAGACCGATCGGCTAAAATGACTAGACCTGAACCAACCTAAACCGAATAAAAACCGTACCAAACCGGAACTAAACCGATCTATTAAAAAAACAACCTACTCGATAGATCTAATCTAGAGCGTTGAAAAAAATCGAACGGGGGAGAAGAGAGGGGATGCTCACAGTGGCGGCGAGGTGACTCCGGCGAGGTTCCGGCGGCTCGGGTTCAACGCGGTCGACGCCTCCGGTGGTCCTCGGTGTCGGGGAAGGTGTCCAGGAGATGCGGAAGACGATGGCGATGACGATGGTGGTCGGTGGTGAGCTCGGGGACGTCAGAGGAGGACGACGGTGAGGTTGACGCGGCGATGGCGTTCGGGCTTCGGCGGATGACGGTGCTCCGATGCGTTTCGGGCTTGGGTGAGGGCACGGGGAGATGCGGACGAGCGATGGGGTTACGGTGGTGATCTCAGGTGGCGGCAAGGTGGTCGGGGTCGAGTGCTGCGGCGGCAATGGCATGGCGGCGGTGCTCGAGTTCCGGCGAGGCAATACGTGCGGGGGAGAGGGGTTCGGGGCGGCTTTAGGGCGGAAACGAACAAGGAAGAGGGGTATATATAGGGGGAGGGGTTCTTGGAGGAGGGGGCGAATCGGGGAAGAGGATCCCGAGCGTTCCGGGATACGGCGGCGGTTGAGCGAGCTCCGGCGTCGAGTTGGCTTGGCGTGAGGAGGAAGAAGACGGCGGGCCCCATGCATCAGTGGCTGCGGGCAAGAGCGAGAGGGAGCCGACGACCTGCGCGAAGGGTTTTCGGGCACGGGAGCGAGCTGCTGGGCCAGCTGGGCCGCGGGGAGAGAGAGAGGTGGCCTGGACGACTGGGCTTCAGCCTTTTAAAAAGACTTTTCCCCTTTTTCTTTTAAACAGAGAACAGAACATAAATAAACTAAGAAACGAATAGAAATATAATATACACATATAATATATATAAAAATGTTCAGAAAAATAAATCCTAAAAGATGAACATATTTTCAAAGGCAACTAAAATCCACAAAAAATTAAATAAGGAAAACAGTGCTACCGGTTCATTTAAAAACCAAATAAAATATTTTAAAATACCAAAATGATTTCAAACTCATTTTTCTCCATTTTCTACTTTAGGGAATCATTTTACCCTATTTTCCATATATTTTATTTTTTGGAGAAAATAATTTGAAGAAAAACCAAATAACTCTGAATTGAAAAAGGGGGTTTCAAAAGAACTTCCAATTTGAATCTTTTAAACTTTCAACTCATATTTCACATAATTTTAAGAAGTCATTTTACCTTCTCTCATGAAAATCATTGAGTTGCATAAAGTTTCTGGTTTGAATTATTTGCAAAAATGAAATTCAAATATTTTCAAAAACCCTTTTCATTTTAATTGGAAGAAGTCATGTCATCTTCACTCTAGGGTTTTGCATTTGACAAGAATTTGAATTCATGGAGATCAGAATGCAAAGTGAAAAAGTTTGGGAAAGTCATTTCATTCCCTCTCATTCAACTTTCAAAAAGTTTCAAATTCCACTCAATTTCACACAATCAGTCACACAACAATCAAACAAACAATCATAAATATTTATTAATATAACATTCCAAAATTTAGAATTTTGGGATGTTACAAACCTACCACACTTAAAATGAATCTCGTCCTCGAGATTCGAAAAGGCTAGAAAGAAAAGGTTAGGGTTTGGGGGTCGTCCAGCAAATCCACCGATCATCACAGAGGTACGGGGTGCTACCACACTTAAAAGCAAGGCTATGGTTCCGACAAAATTCATGTACTCCATCCTTTGGGTTGACGGTGTCGGTCTTCTCATATCTTCATGATAATTCCCACTCCGGGGTCCCTTTTCCTAAAACACGTGTCCTTTCATCCTGGTGAGGTTCTTCCAAGACTGGGTCTTCTTATCTGACAGGTGTGTCGCCAATACTAAACAACTTTCGAAATCTCATGGTGGTCAATCATTATTGGCTTCTCCTGCAAGAAATGGTCCTAGGTTGAATCTCACCGTATAACCTACGGTTGGCAACAGTTGCCTGTATAGGGTTCCATCGTCCTACCATTCTATGGTTTTATGGCTTATCGCGTCGACACTCTTCTAAGGTTTTCAAGTCTCTCTGATTTTCCATCAACATATGATAGTCCATGATAGAAGTCTCCGGTATGGGGGCCAATCCATCCCGTACTTGAACCATTCCTACATACGCAGATGGTGAATCACGTAGTCTAACACTTGGGCATCCTCACAAGCATTGCAGAATTTCTCTTGTTGACGAACTTAGTTCGGATAATTCCTTTATTTCTACAACCTGAACAAAACATCTATCGTTCTTCACAACTCTTGGGTTTTCGTAACCTCCTGAGGAAATGTCTGCTGATGGAATCATAGCTTCTTCCAATTTTCTTCCTTCATCAAAGTTATGTCTGTTCCTTTTCAAATCCTGGGCCTGTGGGTTATGGCCCACTCCAACACTTGTACAACTCATCCTTGGAGTTCAATTGTTCCATATTCCAACATTACACCTCCTTAAATTCCAATATTGCTTCATTCCTTCATATTCTTGGGGTAACCAACATATCGAAACAAAACTCATACCTATTTTGTCCAAACTTCACTCCCTGAAATATCATTATCCTTTCCATGGGTCAAGTGTTCTTCACAGGGTACTACCACCCTTAAATGAAATTCACAAATCCATCCATAGACCATATTTCTCATATCCTCGAAACTGGTCCAAAATCTTTGTTCATAGAGTAAAAACTCACATAATACAACATATGAAATCATAACACATTAACTTTATTGATTTCATGAATTCATTACAATCTCTGAGCACCCATTACATAACTCAACTCATCGAACTTATGAAAATAAGATTGCTTTCTACCACTCTTATTAGCCATATCAAAATCTCAGCTACTCAGCTCCAGCTTTCTTCTGATTTGAACATTCCCTAGAAAAATGTCCTGCTTCCTTGCAGCGAAAACAAATGTCTCGGGGCTTCTTTGTGATTATGTAGGCTCCTTGGATTCTAGGCTTCTTCTCTGGACATTTATTGGCATAGTGACCTAAGGTCTTTCACTTGTAACAAGTGATCTGACTCAGGTCCTTTCCTGCAGAAATTGGGGTGTTCTGGGTATGCCTTCGTTTTCTCTTTCTAGATTTCTCCGTAATGATCAGAGCTTCTATTTCCTGAGGGTCAAACTTTACATCTGCTGCCGGGAAGTCTCTGAGATACTCTTGGCTTTCCTTCGTGCAATACTCTGAAAATTGTCCTTCTTCTCCACATGTATAGCAGGCTTGGGCGAAAATCTGTTTAGGCCTTCACCATCAGGGTCTTCAATAACTTCCTTCATCACAGGTTCTTCTGAATTTTCCCTGAGGGTTTCTTTCATGGCTTCTTTCTGTTGCTTGGTAATTTCTTGTACCTTGGGGTAAATATGACACTGACCAGGGTCGTGTGTAGTTCCTTCACACAACAAGCAAGTCACCTGCCTAGTGGGGCATTCTTCATCTGGATGATTCTCCGCACAATGAGGGCATCCATCCTTGTGTTCCTCCTGGGTGTGTCCTATTTCTCCGCAAATCTTGCAGGCACAAGGTTTCTTCTTCGGGTTATCATAGTTCTTCCGAATAAGACGAGATCTCAACAGAGTCTTCTTGAATTCCTCCCAAGTTTTTGCTCCGTTGCATCCTTGTATGGCTTGATGCATTTTCCACCAGGTTGCAGCACTGTCGGTAAAATACTGAATAGCATCTTGAACCTCATACTTCCTTGAAATCATTTTTTTTTCGAAGTGATCCTCCATGTTTTTAATCCATAGCTCTGCCTTCGGCTGAGTCATCGGTCCAGAGAATATCAGTCCTTCTTCATTCATCACCTATTGGGTCCAAGGGTTTTAGGGTGAGATAAGAGAGAAGAATAGAGCGATATACACACAATACAAACAATAGTTTTTAAAATAGGTTTTATTTGCGGCTGTCGGAAAAACATCATACAGATGACAGCTCACAAATCGTCCTATCTAACATAAGTATATATAACAGGGGTTTGGTCTTCTAAAGGTCAAATCAATCTTCAGAGTCTCTGAATTCTTCAAGCCTTCAGAGTCTTCAACTGCTGTAGCTTCTTTCCTCCGAAATATATAGTGTAATCCTCTTTACTCTTAGTTGGTCATCATTTGTCCGATATCTTGCACTTCTTGGAGTGACATTAGTTGATCCTCCGTGTGGTCAAAAGGGAAAAGGGTATACTCCGGCTATTGGAGGTAAGAGGGACTACTTGAAAAAATCAGAAAAGACGAGAAGTAAGAGTCTTTTTGAAAATAAAGTTTTAGAGATATCCTATCCTAGGGCTTTTCGATTTCTAGGGTCACGTCCTACAGTCAACATGTGCTCTGATACCATATCTGTAGCGACCCGACCTCAGACGGTCAAGTCTCTATGTTTCTGTGCCATCCCTGGATCAGTATGCTGGCACACACAGTACATCAATGTATATATCAAAGTGCAATCACATGTATAAATAACGTAAAACTGATATATATACCTCATAAGTCACAGCGGAAACTAATAGTCGGGTGTGGAGTCCCATCGGCAGGTTGAGTGTAGACCGTAACCCTGTACCGTACTCTTACTCGTTGGAAGAAAGTATCTGCAACATGATACGTTGCAGCCATGTAGGTCAGTACATTGAATGTACAGGCAAGATCACTGTAAGAAAAACAGATGATAAACTATACTATATGCAATATGGCTTTGTGTCTCTGTATCTGAGTTTTGTTTGCGTAAAAGCTGATTTTATTTTCCTATAACAAAGGAACATCAGGAGTCTGTACTACGGAGTTTTCTATCATGACATGGTTCCGCCAACCGATGTCTCATAGCCCAAAATCATCATAACTTGCCCACAATTATGTTATCAGTCCGGTGTTGAGAGTTCCGAGATAGATCCAAGTCCAGAGGCTCAAATTGTCCGTAACCGGGGGCACGGCTAATCGATTAGGTTTAAACCCTCTGCAGAGGTTTATACACTTTACCCGCATGATTCGATCCCTCTTTTTACGTTCTCGCACTTCAGGGTGTTTGAGAACAAGATGACCGAAACATGGTCTTCCAAAGAGTTCCTCTGACCACTGTCCGGTGCTCATCCAATCCTACCGTAGTTCTACATCTGCTAGCACCGTCCCAGCCAGAGTCACAACTAAGGTCAACCAAGCCAGAGCCCATAGTGACTTGCGGTTGCACAGGTAAGCTTCCGGGCATGAAGTATTCTTCCGTCTCTTTGAGTCTGGGTGAAGCTTTCCGCAAGATGTCATGGCGCTTCTCCATGCATCCCGGCCATCCACTGGTTTCTCCAGGGTGCCCGTCAACCGTCCTTCACCCAGTAGTGTGTATTGAATTCTTGTCTCGAGTCTTGAAGTCTTGAGGCCTTGAAGATGCAGTCCTCGCATATGCCATCATGGAGTTGTCGTCATTGACGTAGAGTCCTCCTTCTTCACACCACTCTCGTGCACTCATACCAAACCCCGTCTACTATAGTGTAGCATTAAAATAAATAACGTCCCGGGCTTGGTAACAGGGTGATGGGTTCCTACCTCATGCATACTACTCAACTACAAGAATTCAATATCACTACTGGAGGGTTGTTGCAAAGATGCCACTAAATGCAGTAAAAACATAGGTATGAAAGCATGGTCAAAGTGAACTTGCCTGGTATTACTTGATGAAGATAATAACGCTCTCAGAATCTTTGATAAACTATTCGTCACTCCGAGAAAATCTATATAGTCAAACATAGCATTCATATAAGCAAACGTACTAGCAAGCAATTATAACACTCATAATAAAACCAACAAATAAAATGCAAATCAACAAGGGACACCAAATAAAAACAAAGGAAAACTACACAACAAAACTACTAAAGAAAACTCTAAGACATAACACAAAACAGTTTTGTCCTAAGTAAAAACTTAACAACAATTAAAACACTAAACTAATAAATTAACTGAAAATACAAAGTAAAACAACTAAGTTAACAGAAGGTATTTTTCATAAAATTTTATTTGTAAAAAGAAACAAATAAAAAGCTTTTATGAAACACAAACTATGACCTAAACAAGTGTTCCTACAAAACTAAGTAAAATAAATTTTTAAAACAAAAACAAAATTTTCTTTTGTTGACTAACAGAAACTAAACTAAATTTTTCAAGAGTGACAAAAAAGAAATAATTTAAAACTAATAAAAGCAATAAAGAAAAGACTTAAAACAAAACTATAACTAAAACAGTACTGTTTTGCTAAAAACTTAATTTAAAATAAACTAAAAATAAATCACTATAAGCTACTGGATAGACAAAACTATAACAAAACAGTAGCAAAAAGAATCAATCAAAAATATTTTATAAAACTCAAGATACGACCAAGTTGGTGATTTGAACAAATTTCATCAAATTCAATTTTAAACAACTCAAATATGAAATCCAATTGCACTAGAAGAAACTTCAAGAAATTATAAAACTAATGCAAAAAGAAACACTAAATTTGGATCTAAAACATAAGAGTTATAAGCAATATAAAATCAGAACTATTCTGTTTTTAAAACAGAAACGAAAATAATAAAAAAAACAATCGGGCACTAGCTACGTGCCCTACTGCTATCGGGCCAGGGAGGCGGGCGATCTGAACTATCTAGCGCTCGGTCGTAAAATAACACAAACATGTACGGGCTAAAACAGAAAGACCGATCGGCTAAAATGACTAGACCTGAACCAACCTAAACCGAATAAAAACCGTACCAAACCGGAACTAAACCGATCTATTAAAAAAACAACCTACTCGATAGATCTAATCTAGAGCGTTGAAAAAAAATCGAACGGGGGAGAAGAGAGGGGATGCTCACAGTGGCGGCGAGGTGACTCCGGCGAGGTTCCGGCGGCTCGGGTTCAACGCGGTCGACGCCTCCGGTGGTCCTCGGTGTCGGGGAAGGTGTCCAGGAGATGCGGAAGACGATGGCGATGACGATGGTGGTCGGTGGTGAGCTCGGGGACGTCAGAGGAGGACGACGGTGAGGTTGACGCGGCGATGGCGTTCGGGCTTCGGCGGATGACGGTGCTCCGATGCGTTTCGGGCTTGGGTGAGGGCACGGGGAGATGCGGACGAGCGATGGGGTTACGGTGGTGATCTCAGGTGGCGGCAAGGTGGTCGGGGTCGAGTGCTGCGGCGGCAATGGCATGGCGGCGGTGCTCGAGTTCCGGCGAGGCAATACGTGCGGGGGAGAGGGGTTCGGGGCGGCTTTAGGGCGGAAACGAACAAGGAAGAGGGGTATATATAGGGGGAGGGGTTCTTGGAGGAGGGGGCGAATCGGGGAAGAGGATCCCGAGCGTTCCGGGATACGGCGGCGGTTGAGCGAGCTCCGGCGTCGAGTTGGCTTGGCGTGAGGAGGAAGAAGACAGCGGGCCCCATGCATCAGTGGCTGCGGGCAAGAGCGAGAGGGAGCCGACGACCTGCGCGAAGGATTTTCGGGCACGGGAGCGAGCTGCTGGGCCAGCTGGGCCGCGGGGAGAGAGAGAGGTGGCCTGGAACACTGGGCTTCAGCCTTTTAAAAAGACTTTTCCCCTTTTTCTTTTAAACAAAGAACAGAACATAAATAAACTAAGAAACAAATAGAAATATAATATACACATATAATATATAAAAATGTTCAGAAAAATAAATCCTAAAAGATGAACATATTTTCAAAGGCAACTAAAATCCACAAAAAATTAAATAAGGAAAACAGTGCTACCGGTTCATTTAAAAACCAAATAAAATATTTTAAAATACCAAAATGATTTCAAACTCATTTTTCTCCATTTTCTACTTTAGGGAATCATTTTACCCTATTTTCCATATATTTTATTTTTTGGAGAAAATAATTTGAAGAAAAACCAAATAACTCTGAATTGAAAAAAGGGGTTTCAAAAGAACTTCCAATTTGAATCTTTTAAACTTTCAACTCATATTTCACATAATTTTAAGAAGTCATTTTACCTTCTCTCGTGAAAATCATTGAGTTGCATAAAGTTTCTGGTTTGAATTATTTGCAAAAATGAAATTCAAATATTTTCAAAAACCCTTTTCATTTTAATTGGAAGAAGTCATGTCATCTTCACTCTAGGGTTTTGCATTTGACAAGAATTTGAATTCATGGAGATCAGAATGCAAAGTGAAAAAGTTTGGGAAAGTCATTTCATTCCCTCTCATTCAACTTTCAAAAAGTTTCAAATTCCACTCAATTTCACACAATCAGTCACACAACAATCAAACAAACAATCATAAATATTTATTAATATAACATTCCAAAATTTAGAATTTTGGGATGTTACATTTATTATCAACAGAAGTTGCAGGTCTGGGAACTACTTCAGATATGAATAATTTGGACAAGGTGGTCATTGTGCAAATAATCATATCCAAAATTATATATACGATTTATGTTGCAACACAATAGGTCGACAAAAAATTCTGAAAAAAACAGTCAATAAAATAGGCATATGTCAAGGTTATTTGCATCAACATAACAAATGATATACCATCAAAAACAACATCTCAAATATCAAATATGTAAGCTTCACAAATTGCCTATGCAAGTATATACACCAATAAGTTTGTTCACATGATCCAGCATCACGTCTTTGTACAATAATGCCATACAACGATGTCATTTAACCAAATACATTAATTTCAAGAGGGTTCGAAAATTCGGTATTTTTGCACTTGTTTTTGGCACAAATATCTCTCTGACTGAAAAAAATCATGCAATAATCATGATCAAATAGGCATTGCAAACTCACTCCAATAGCATTACCAAAATACCAAAAATATTCCTAGCAATCCTTGAAGATAGAGGGGGCATTTCATCAGGTCACAATCTAGTCGTTGGAATCAGTTCTTCAATAAGACAGTAGCGATAATTGTTGTAGATAAAGTAGACATATCTCCAAGGAATTTTCATGTATTTTGAAAATGAAGCGTCAAACGGAATAGTGAAAAACAAGGAAACCACACCTTGACGTTCCAGATCTAGGAAGCATTAGATGTAGTTATCTGATTGCAAGTAGATAACCGTTGCAGTACAATGTGAAATAAAAAACAGACAGAAAAATCTTATTATTTATGAACCGTGGTTCCACTTCCTTCCCTATAGTAGCAAGCATGATCAAGTACCTTTGACCGGAAAGAAAAGATGTCTTCAGTAAGTTTTGCTGTATTGTCAGTTTATTATTTGCAAATTACACGAAATCCGATAAACCATGCAAGAGACCACTACACAGTTGAAGCTTATCATCAGTAAATCTCGCATTCGATTTCTCACTATCAATTGCACAGGAGAGTATAATCCACAGAAATTTCGAAAGTGGAGGAAATCAGTGAGCGGAGATGGGGGGTGGAGAGCTGACCGACAGTGGAAGAGGCCTTTGAGATTGGTGTGGCTCACGCGGAGGAGCATATCTTCCTGAATGTAAAATTAATAAAAGCCTAGTCAACCCAATTGCACAATACAAACCAATCTCCTTTTTTCAGATGGTAGATGTCAATAGCATCTCATTCAACTTGACATGAAATAGCACTTCTGAAGAATGTCAAACAATACGCATGCCTGTAACTGACAGTTCCCATTTCAGATCCCAGTTCACCATATTTAGTTATAAGAACGTCTGACCTGGATGGATGCTCTAATAAAACCAATGCCAGCTTCCAATTCCTTCACCAAAGGCATGCCACCTCCAAGATGTTAGCAGAGAAAAGCAACGGTGCGTACCTTCGGAACAATTAGATCAAAATATCACTGCACGATTCGGAGCGGTTTGCCTGATGCATTCGGAGCAGGAGGCACTGCTTGGTGCCGACGTCGATGCGCCGCACGATGCCCATTAGCGGATCCGGTAGCAGGCGGGGTGACCTCTCTGCGGCGACCTCGTCCTCCTTCCCCGCGTCTGACAGGGATATCAGGCGAGACCACAGAGAAGCGGCAGGCGTCGACCCGCGACACACGCGTAAGGAGAGGCCGCCGGCTAGAGGTGTGTGCTGACGGCGTGCGTGGGGCGGCGGCGGATAGGAGGAGCGGCGGTGAAGGTGGCGTCGAGGAGGGCCGGCGGTGGGGCGGCGCAGGTCGCCGGCGTGAGAGCATGCTCCGGCGGGCGACGAACCGGTGCGGCGGCGGATATGAGGAGCGGTGGTGAAGGTGGCGTCCAGGAGGGCCGGTGGTGGGGCGGCGCAGGTCGCCGGCGTGAGAGCATGCTTCGGCGGGCGGCACGTGTGGCGCGGCGGCCGGTCGGACGGACGACGGCAGCAGGCGAAGAGAGAAACGGGAGAGGAGAGGGAGGCGTTTGGGCGGACAGCCGGCAGCGCCGGCGACGCGTGGTGTAGGCGAGGCCCAGCGGCGGCGGACGACGCCAGATCGGGCGCCTGGCGCTCCGGAGGAGAAGATGATATTAATTGGGAGGCAGATCGAGTGTGCCTGGAGCAGAGGAATTAGCGGGATAAACAACTCGCCAACGTGATTCGGGTGGAATCAATCCGGCACGCGGAGCGCTAGGAGAATTGGCAGATCGCGGCGTTTGCTCGGCAGAACATCTGATCTAAGCCGTTGATTTGGATGGCAGACCATTTGCGTAATATGGACAGTAGGATATGTTTAATTTGATTTGATCGGAGGGTCCTGCTTATCCCGTGTACAGTTTGTTGTGTGGCTTTAGAGGAATTTATGTTTGCTCTTTTAATAATAGTATAGATATAGCAGTAAACGCATGGCTGTGAGCCATTTGGCGCGAAATATGGCAGGCGGGGCCCGCTATTAGGCTTGACATGGCACCAAAACCTCATCTAACATCATCTGCCCGGAACGTTAAGTTAACTCCGTGCTGGTCAACTGGTGTCGCCGTGTCAGTGAAATGTTTAAGCAGCACACTCGAACACGAAGTACCATTCATCTACCCAGCCAATATTGTTGTGATGCTACTGTAGTAATTAGTGATACTTCTGTTATCTTTTCTTTCACCAGTAGAAAACAGGGTTTTGGTCCAGGCCAGATAAGAGTATCAATCCCGGTTCTGTTATGAACCGGAACCAATGGGTGCATCAGACCCGGTTTGTAAGGCCAGGGCGCCGGCCGGGCCAGGGCAGGCACCAATCAGGGGCGCGGCCCCCTTTAGTCCCGATTCGTGTCTGAAACCGGGACCAAAGGTTGGCTTTTTTTTAGAAAAGGAGGATGACCCCCGGCCTCTGCATCTGGGCGATGCATAGGGCCACTTTATTAATTATTCTCACAAGACCTTATAAAGTCATACAACAGTAAGACTAAAGCCGTCGTCTGAGCAACAAACTGTCGCCACACCTATCCAGTTGATGAAGGGGCGCAGATAGTCTGGGCCTAATACCAAACAGACATCACAGCCAAGCCTAACTTCTAAGACCTGAAATCCCAACCTAGCCACTTGCCGGGTCTGGGGCACACACTGGTCCGACGTGCTCTCAGAGGCCGCCGCCGCCAACTGCCACCGCTCCATCTTCAGAACTGTACTGATGCATCAACCTTGCTCGGTCTAGCTATCGTCAACGCCACCACAGCGCCCAACGGCACCTCCTCCCTGCGCGCAAACAGCTGAGCACGTCGCGGTCGCCACTGATACACCTCAGCGCCATGCTGTCAAGTACCACCAGCCGACACAATGAAGTTCTAGGAAGATCTGCCGTGCGTAGCACCTGCCGACCAGGCTTTGCCCGACTGTGTCCCTCGGCGGCGGCGAGGGGGAGGGAGGGTGGAGGGGGCTGGCGGCAGAGGACGCTAGGGTTCCCCCGAGTCGCTTCAGAGAGGGACGCCCCAAAGGTTTGCCTTTAGTCCCAGTTTTAGACACAAACCGGGACTGAAGTTTTGCCTATATATATCCACGCCCCCCATCTCCTCTGTTTTTTGGGCGTGGAAGGGTGGGAGCTTTGTGCTACTCTGTTTTCACCTCCCATGCACATGTGGTGTTTGATGAAATGCCCGAACCATACTTAAGCTTTCTTCTCTTCAATACATTTTCTTCAAGATTTGTCTAGATTTGGTGGTGCATCAACTACACGAGTGTTCTAAAAGGTTAGCAACTTCATCGTTTCATCTCTCACTGCTAGTGTAGCTCATTTCAAATACTCTAGAAGCATAGTGGTTTGTGGATTTTAGTGGAAAAGTGTATGTGATAGCTTTTTTGATTTAGATGCACAATTTAAGCTGAAATTAACTTGTCTGCACGTACGCACAACGCACGTACTGCCACTGCCAGTTTGCGACCGGCCAGCTCGCGTGGCGTGTGTCGTCAGGCCGCGACCGGAGGGTGACGACGCGACCAGGCACGCTGGCTGCCCTGAGCCGGAAGCAACGGAGCACACGGCCGGTGGTGGGTCGCTGGCCGGCCGCGCGAGACGCCAAGTCGCCGGTCCCCGCCGGCACGCACCAAACCGAGAGCTCTAATCTGTCGGAGCCTACGAACTCTGCCAGGTCCGAACTTGCATCGTCAACTGCCAAGACAAGATCACCCTGGGCCGTTAGATTTCCTGCACTCATCACTTCATCAGTCACCCTGGGCCCCTCTGCAAACGAGTAGACAACGACAACAGTCTCTCCGTATGAGCGCTGATCGGGATGGGCACCTAGCTCGGGATGAAGTTTCACCGCGTATGTACATATGTACTGGAACTCACGCGCGCTATGTTGAAGCACACGATACTTCTCGCTGGCGCCCCGCGGCTACTTCAAACTTTGCGACAGCGAAGGGAACACATATATCTCGTGAAATCATCCTGGATAGTACAGGTATATAAAAATGGCTATCTGCGAAACAACATGTGCTTGGATAGTTAGGAGAGCGGTGGTATCCCCAGTCCACCAAGTTTCAAGTACTAGACTTGACATTGATGCTCCCATAATTCTGGATTTATTTCAGGCTTCCGGCGATATTTGTTCAGTGGGAGGACACATCCCCGTCGACTGCGAGACGCCTGTGGTGACTTTGTAAAATCTTAAAATGCTATGCCGGCTCAGTCGTGCTCATAGGGATAGGGTGTGTGTGCGTGCGTTCGTAGAGGATGAGTGTATGCTCGTGTATATGAGCGACTCCAATTGTATTGTGTCAAAGAAAATAACATGTCTATCATTTTCTCCCTTTTGCAGGCAATAAACATGTCAATCTAATTCTACTTGAAACATAAACACAAATGTGTGTTCACTTATACGAGCGAGGGATTAAGCTTCACAAACACCTCGTAGCTCGATGAATGCAAGTCTAGGACTCTAGAGAAAAACTGTGATTTTAGAAAAAGAACGCACTAGTATCGAGTAACCAACGCGCAATTAAAATTTGCAAAAGTGGTTGGAAATTCAACCAAAAGGCAGCCATCCTTTTCACCTTTTCGCCCTTTTTCCCTTCCAGAAATCAATCCTTTTTACCTGCTCCCTCGCATCGCTTCAAAGCCAAGCGAACCAACCCGTATCACGCCCCAACGGCCACGCCACCGCCAAGGCCAAGCCAAACCGCGCGCGCGCGCGGCCTCGCCTCCCCTCCCCTCCCGCACGGCCGCATAGATCCAATGCCGTTCGCGCCAGCGCCAATGGCGACTCCCGTTCGCACGCGCCGCTAGGCCCGAGCCCGCGCGCCTGCGGTGGTGTCGGCCATGGCGTCGCCGCGCCGGAATGCCTCCCATGGGGCGGCGGTGGGGAGGGAGGCGGCGCGGTCGGACTCGTCGCCGACGTACACCCCCGCGACGCCCCGGTCGCGGTTCGCGGCGGAGTTCTCGCCCGAGGCGTTCGACGAGCCGGGGGCCGGGGAGGCGCCGTCGGCCAAGGAGAGCGTCACGGCCACCGTCCGCTTCCGGCCGCTCAGGTTTGCTTCGCCTGCGCCGTCACAGTGTACGTGGTTTGGTTGGGCTTTCGATTCGGGCAATGCGGAGTGACTCCGGTGGTGGTTTTGTTTGTGTGTGTGTGTGTGTGGAAGCTCGCGGGAGATTCGGCAGGGGGAGGAGATCGCGTGGTACGCGGATGGCGAGACCATCGTGCGGAGCGAGCACAATCCCAACATCGCTTATGCCTACGGTATGTAAGCCGAGTGATTGATTTTGAGACTCACTGAATTTGAAGTGTTGGAGAATGAGTGGATTGCTTGCGGGCCCGAAGTAGTAACAGGCTAACAATTGCTTCCTTTTGAACAAATGGCACGGTTCTGGTCTTCGGCACATATGCTGGAGAGCCTGGAGTAACAGTGTAACACAATCAATAGATTATTTCTTCAGCACAATTGATATATAATTGTGTAGGCAGACTATTCAATGGAATGATCAAATCAAACGTTTCTTCTTGAAGTCGCTACTGAAGCGCATTCATAAGCAACAGCAAAGTTCTGTTTTCAATTTCAAATTTCTTTTCCAAGTGGCTAATGGGAAGTTTACAACCAGATCGTGTGTTTGGACCAACTACGACAACACAACAGGTATATGATGTTGCGGCTCAACATGTTGTCGGTGGCGCCATGCAAGGAATAAATGGTACTGATCATGTATACTCTTGTTCCTCTGCTTTCTGTCTTGTAAAGAATTCTCGTCGGGCTACATATTGGTGTTCTCTTGGTAATTTGTTAAATGTTGCACTAGTTTATCTGAATGCAAAATTGTTTTGGGGTATTTACGAACATCACTGTAGTCTGTCAGGTTGAATTCAATAAATTACTGATTCATGTGAAAGTTCATTTATTCATATTAGTCTTAAGTGGTGAAATTAGGATGCCATCACACAATTACTGCTCTCAATTGCTGGGGAGGAATGACAAACTTCCCTTTTGTTTTTACTGTCACTCTGTCAGGTACAATATTTGCATATGGGGTTACAAGCAGTGGGAAGACACATACGATGCATGTACGTACATTTGTAGCAAGAAACTTGTTTTAGATACTGTCGTTCCTCAAAAAGTCATGGAATCCCAGTCTTGTGCTTGGGCAATTCTATGCAGTCCGAATTGTTTGAGATACACCTCTTGCTGAGATGTAGAGTTTGTTCTTCTAATCATCAGATGTGTAACATAGCAATTTGTTTTCAGTTCTCATTATAACTAGTGATAATAACCATTTATGCCCTTTTCTCTATACAAACATTAAACTATAATGTGTATACGCCAAACTTTTTTGATTTCTTCACATACACTTGCGCTATAAGCAGGGAGATCAAAGATCCCCAGGGATTATACCTTTGGCCGTGAAAGATGCGTTTGGCATAATACAAGAGGTATTACTCGAATCCATACCCTATGATGATTCGACCAAATCATTGTGAGTGAATTGCAGAAAACATCGACATTGAAGGCTAGCGTTGTAGATACCACACTTCTACAGTTTTGTGCCAAAAATCACTAATTCTGAGCCTAATTTTCTGCAAAAAACACTAGTTGACGGCTTAGACCATTTTAAGCATGATTATGACAGATGGGACCTTCATTTGCCGACGTGGCGTACCGGTTCGTGATGGACGGCGTTAGAATGGGTCTTTTTACAAAAAAACTCCTCCCCTCCCTACCAAAATCTCTTCTCCTCCCTGAAAAAATGGGGATCGAGGTTTCCAGCACACCATCGCCCTCCCCTCCACTGACGTCGTCGTCGTGCTGTACCGCCGCCGCGGCCTGGCCCAAGGTGCTTCCGCCTCCTTCTTGCCGAGCACCCTCGTGGCCGTCCTGTCGTCGTCGCGTACATCGGGATGGACAGCCTCCGCTTCGTGTCTGTGGGCGGCGTAGATCCGCCCTCCAGCGGCTGCCGCGGATCCCTTCCATGGCGACGTAGACCCGACGGCGAGATAAATCCTCCCTCCCACGGCAGACTTGTTCCACGGGAATAGGGTGGCGCGCATGCTGCCGCAGCACCCCGTGAGCGTGCCCACCTCCGGTGTGGCGCCGGGGCCGACGAGGAAGATCTCGCGACCGAGCAATGTGGAGCTCGAGTGTGCTGGCGTGCGCGCCAGCAGCAGCTCCACTGCGTCGGCCTTGCCGCGTGCAGCAACAGCTCCAGCGCGCCAGCCCTGTGCCGGCCGGGCCACGAGCAACAGCAGCTCCATGAGATGTTGCGAGAGATGACACGAGCAGCAGCAACGCCGGCGTTTGGCCAGGCCGCGAGCAGCAGCTGCTGCGCCGGCGCTTGGCCGGGCCACGAGTAGTTTTGGGGCTGATTGCTTTTTTTGTTTTTGAATGAAGGTTGTCCCTGCAATACTACGGGGACTGTTTTGTAAATCCCAATAATCCCTCATATAACGATGTCTAACTTGAACCGCTATGCCACGTCATTGTTTGTGGGACCCAGCTGTCATAATCATGCTCAAAACGGTCTAAGTCATCAACTAGTGTTTTTTGCAAAAAATTAAGCTCGGAATTAGTGGTTTTTGGCATAAAACTGTAGAAGTGTGGTTTCTGCAACCCTAGCCTTCAATGTCGATGTTTTCTGCAATTCACTCAATCATTGTATTGATTTGGTTTTACTTTGTAGACCCTGAATCGGGAGTTTCTTCTTCGTGTATCATACTTGGAAATTTATAACGAGGTTGGTTGTTCCCAATTCTGCATTTCATTGTGCAGCCTTGATAAATTTAATTCTAGTCAGCACCTAGGTTGGTTTGTACTCTCTGATTGTTTTCATAACACCGGCAGCTAACCAGTGTTTCTATGTCACAGTAAAATGTAACAAACTTCAGTTTAGATAACCTTAAAGCGATGGGCATGAACGTCACACATGTAAATGCAGTTTTTTTCCTGGGTTCTTAACACAGTATTTACTTTGCTTCTTGCTTATGGCTTAACCTGGAATAGAAACATGCTAATAGTACTATGAAGCATGTGAAACAGGTTTGCTAATGATATACACAAATCATAGTAGTTGCACCGGTATTAGCGTAGTTATGCACTGATCAGTAATGCTAAGTCTCATTTAGGCCCAACGGTGATCATTAAGCTAAGATGAGGATGAAGCTCAACTTTCAGTGTCCTATAGGCTATAATCTGGACCCCTTTATTTATTATCTATCCAACCGCTGAAGAGTAAATTACAAAAAGAGAAAACCAACATAACCATGTCGTCCGGATCCTAAGTGAAACTATAATCCATTTTTGTAAAAATAACTTTTGCAAGTTACCAATAAAGAGTAGTTCCTGAAAGATGGGAATTGGTTGATGCAAGTGTAAAACTTACCTTTTTATGCCTACCTGGTTTTCTTACTTTTTTGCACGTACCCTGGGGAGTTGCACATTTATGATCTAGGAATGTGGTTTTCTGAAATCATTTCTCCATAATATTTATTTTGAACTGAGTGACTCATTCTGAACAGTCAACTAAATGTGCATTTTTCTATAATAATTTCTATCTTGTATTAATTGGGAGCCTCACCCTTTATAGGTTGTGAACGATCTCCTAAATCCTACAGGGAAGAATTTACGAATTAGGGAGGATCTTCAGGTTTGAAACATCTCTTTTTTAAGTAACAGGAGTCTCTATCACACAATCTGTGTACTTTTCTAGTTAACTAGTCGTAAATTTTAAAAGTTACTGAGATAATTCTTCTGAAATATTTTTTTACTGCTTCTAAAAGTTAATTTAACTAACTGAACACTGAACTTTCTTGAGGACTATTACTGGCCGATTGTCTCCATATAGTGTTGTCCATGGTACACAAGAATGCAGGTTGCTAATTGTTGGTCTAAGTACAGGTCATCGTTTTCCTACTCAAACATTTAAGTTAATTTAGACCACAAATTCGTGTACTTCCTGGAGTGTTTTTTCCCAACATATGAAAACTGCTTGATGGAGGATGCAAGAACATGATGGCATTATTTTGAAATCTTATAACATGGACAATCACACATAAAATGCTAATTGCTTACGGCATATGCAGCATGTGCATGACTCTCTTGAACTATATCACCATATTTTCTTGATTATAGTTCATTCTCACAGGGAACATTTGTTGAGGGCATAAAGGAAGAAGTAGTGTTATCTCCTACCCATGTTTTGTCCCTTATTGCAGCCGGAGAAGGTTCCTTTTATTTATTTTGTTGTTTCTTTGATGTACCTTTACCAGCAAGGTTGTATGAAGAATATCAGGATATCACTATGAGTCGACAGTAGTTATGAGGATAATTCTTATCTAATTGTCTTCCGTTAATATGCCTGGAACAAACTATCATGTAACGATGTTAAATTTTGTATAAAAGTAAATCTGATGATACTTCATAAGGGAACACGGCCATTTGGATATTTCTTTCTAGCTACTGTAGAATACCTGTGGATTGCTGATATAGCACATCTGCACATGTCTAGTTCGCCATATATCAACACATCCACAGAAGAATGAGTATATTTTATATATACGGATTGCAAACATGTCACTTGTTCATTTTATATTTTGGATAAACAGTATATGTTGCCTTGACTTACTAGATGGTATCCCAAATAATTTACTGCAAACATATAATCCAGGTTGATTGAAAAATGCACTATGATAAACACACAAATTGCACTTGTTGGTATACGGCTCCTCGGACTTTGTTAGTTACTGCTGTTCTTAGATTGAAATGCACATGTGGAACAATGTACTTATGACTTTACTGTGTTCTATTTTTTTTCAGAGCATAGGCATGTTGGGTCCACTAACTTTAATCTTCTAAGTAGCCGAAGCCACACAATTTTCACACTGGTAATACAAGTGATTTCTTTATGTTCATAAACTAATGATTCTGCAGTTGGCATGTCAAAGAATGTGCGCTCCGTGCAAACCTTCTTCAATGTAATTTTGTGATATTTTTGTCATAATATGTGTAGTTACATGGAAGTCTTTTAACATATTTTCATTCAGCATACATCTTCTATAACTTTTCAATTTATTGTTTCACACAGACAGTAGAGAGCAGCCCCTTCTGTGAGTCTAATGAAGGAGAAACGGTTACTTTTTCGCAGCTGGTGAGATGCCCCCCCCCCCCCTCCGGTTCACAATCACTCTCATTACTCTAATTAATTGTACATATCTATATGCACGCTCCATATGCACTTGTGTCCATTTATTGCAGCATCTGAACATTATGTGCATTCATGCACCCAAAACATAATCATTTCTTAGTTTTGTCACTCATTTGCAGAACCTCATCGATCTGGCAGGTTCAGAGAGTTCAAGGGCTGAAACAACAGGAGCACGCCGGAAGGAAGGGTCTTATATCAATAAAAGTCTGCTGACTCTTGGAACGGTGGGCCTCAGTCCTGTAATCACAATTTGATGACAAGAATCTTTCCTAATATAGAGCTATAAACATGTTATGCTCATAATACTAAAATTCTATAAACTTATATATGTTGTTGCCTGCGCATTGTATGTGTAGACCGTGGCTTTGGGAGTTTATAACCTAAACCCTGTCTATGCTCCCAATGCCACAGCTCTGCATCCCTGATGTCGGTTAGTTATTTCACTTTCTAGAGGCATTTGTAAGCAAATTAGAAAGGGTTCAATGTGCACAGTGTATTAGTAACAACATCACGGAAAAACAAGACAATTTATTAAAAATTTAGCAGAACCACTATTATTCCATTCCATGTGTATTTATTTATTTATTGTTTATAATTTTTCCTAGTGATTTAGGGCAGAAGCTGGTTAAGTCATGAGGATTAGTTGTACTTTCTTAGTTTCTTATCTAAAATAATTTTTTGTGGATATTCCAGGTGATATCAAAACTGACTGACGGAAAAGCTACTCATGTTCCATTCCGGAACTCAAAATTAACACGTTTGCTGCAGTCATCCTTGAGTGGCCAAGGACGTGTGTCTGTGAGTTCTTCAGGATACTGCTTAAAAGTTATATTCTTTCATTTTTGGAATGGCAATCATTTGTGTATTGATTTTGTGCAGCTGATTTGCACGGTTACTCCAGCATCGAGCAACTCTGAAGAAACTCATAACACGTTAAAATTTGCCCACCGATCAAAGCACATTGAGATCCAAGCATTACAAAACAAGGTGGACATGCTTGCTTAACAGATTCTCCGCCTTATGTGTTTATCTCTGACTTCTTTTGTAACTGTATTCATGGTTTTCAGATTATTGATGAGAAATCTCTAATAAAGAAGTACCAAAGTGAAATTCGTCAACTAAGGGAAGAGCTAGAACAACTGAAAAGAGGGATCTTTACTGCCACTCCTTTGAAAGATGTCACAGAAGATAATATCATTCTTTGGAAACAGAAGGTGATACTTTTTTTATTGTCTCATTTAATGCTTTATGGATTTGTTGTCTTTCACTTTATTTATCATGCTTGAAGGAAATATTTCGGTGCATCACTGATGGATTCTAAGTTCGTAACTACTTATTCATCACATGAAAAGCTAGAAGATGGTAATGTCAAGCTTCAATCTAGACTGGAACAAGAAGAAGAAGCCAAAGCTGCTTTGCTTGGCAGGATACAGCGTCTAACAAAACTAATCCTGGTTTCCACCAGAGCAACCCAGACTACTAGATCATCTCAACATCCTGGCACAAGGCGCAGACATTCTTTTGGTGAAGGAGAGGTTTGAATATTCAGATAATGTTACAAAATGATATAATTCAATCAGCTTGCATTTATCTTTTACCATGATGTCTTTTTCATTAGTTCTAATGCCTTTATTTTTCTAAAGTTTGTCTGCTAAAATTGCAGCTGGCATATCTCCCGCATAGAAGGCGAGATATTATCATGAATAACTATAGAAATGAGCTGGTTATGCCGATGGAAGGATTTGGTGAAGCACTTGAAATGTCTCCTAAGGAGGAGAAGCAAAGTCGTAAAGGGCTCCTTAACTGGTTCAAACTTCGGGTACACAAATCAGATACTTTTTAATTAACTGTATTTCAACATTATATTTAGCATGGTGAACAGTTGTGTTTTCCTTCTGATATTACATGTCAGAACCCAACTTATATCAAGCCATATGGCCTCATAAGAATGGTTATTTTAGACAATGTGGTGTATAGATGTAGTGCATCACAACATGATGTGCATGGCCGTATATGCGTCATCTCAGATTCCGTGAGAAACTTTTTAGTATGGATAAGGTTATGTTTTTTTTCAGAGCCAAGCCAGAACGAATGACCCATCTGCTTTGTCAGAGTTCTCGTTCACTCTGATCTTTATATTTTAATAACTGTATGCAGAAGCGTGATAGTGGTTCTGCTACCCTGGCATGTTCTGATGGTGGTAATTCTAGTTTGATCAAATCATTCACTGCTCCTCCAAAACGCCTGGAGGATGGGATTAGTTTTCTATCAGAACAGAGGACGTGGAATTCTATGCTGGATGAGAATGTACCAGCTGATTTTTTGAGTGTTGATCTTGGAATTCCTTCTGACAGCTCTCCTGTAGAAGAAATACTGTCCGTACAAAGTGTGAGCACATTTTCCCTTTGTTTGCATTCCATTTAGACAAACAAAATGGGTTGCATTTCTAAATACAAAACGAAAAAGTAGGA
Organism: Triticum aestivum; assembly: GCF_018294505.1. Classification (NCBI taxonomy): domain Eukaryota; kingdom Viridiplantae; phylum Streptophyta; class Magnoliopsida; order Poales; family Poaceae; genus Triticum; species Triticum aestivum. The sequence goes on from NC_057814.1 coordinate 119,920,274, forward strand.
GAAAAACAGAAGATGAACTTTAGCAGACTGGAATCAAAGCAAGTAACTGATATAAGTAGTCTAGTGCAAGCGTGCGTAGATAGCCTAAAAAGCATGTTATCGTTTCACATAATCTGCTCTATTGTATGGCTCAGGTCACCAGAAAAAGTGAAATCTTAGATGATGTTGATCTACTGAGGGAGCAGTTAAAGATTTCGTCAGGGGAGGCTGTGCTCCACGCAAACGTTGTAAAGCACCTCACAGAGGAAGCTGGAATAAGCGGAATAAACAAACAGATTGAGGTAAACCTCTCCCTGGTACACTTTTCGCTATTTTATTAGCACACTTGTTCTTCAAAATTGTGCCTTTGTCTGAAGATGGAAAAGATGGCCAATGATGAGATTAAATGCAAGCGGCAGATAGTATCTTTGGAAAATCAGAATGTTCATTCAGTGGTAGACAGTCAAGAAAAGCTTGACACTTCAGAACTTTCACCGGTAATGTTTATGTGCACTATATGCGGTTTTGACCTTGATCTTTTGATATGCATACATAACAGACTATTTCATTGTCTTCAGTATTACGATAAGATACTTAAGCAACTCAATGAGAAGGCCTTTCAACTTGAGGTATGGAGGCGTTCTACTGAACCTTTCCTCTTTTATTCTCTTCTTAATACAAATGTGACCAGTTTTTCTGCATGTTATGAATACTGTTTGATGAAGCTCAACCCTCTCTCGAACTGAGCTATTTCAGCTTTTTATCAGAAAAATGGAATGAGCACTAAAGCTAAGGTATTTGAAACTAAAATTTGCAATTGTCAGGTACAAAACGGTCCACATTAGCATATACTCCAAAAGAGGGGACACATACATGAAAACCAAAGCATTCTGAATTTCTGTAGTAAAACCATGCTGAATCCATTGCGTTTTGAATTGGTTAGTATTGTTGGGAAGGAGCACTGAAACTAGAAATTTTGATGCAGTGATTCCAAATTTCCTGTTATGTACTGATGTTTTCTCACCCAAAATTGTACTTCCTTCACAAGAGAGCACCCCTTTGTTTACCCAAGTTGGCCTGCTATATGCTCATCCTCTCTTATTGAACTGTATGGCTGGTAACAAAAAAGTTTGTATGTTGAATGAATATTGTTGAATGTGCCGCTATAGTTACTTTCTTTCAGTTATTGCAAGGTCATTTTCTGTATGTACTGCAGGTGAAAACAGCAGATAACAGGATACTGGAAGACCAGCTAGAGAAAAAGGTTATATTTGATTATATGTTTAGAAATAAGCGCAAAAGTTTGTAACTTACAAGTTTTCTTTATCAGGCAAGCGAATGTGAAGAGTTGCAAGAAACGGTTGTTTACTTGAAAGAACATATCGTCCAAGCTCTTCAAATTGACGAGTTTTTACCAGAAAGAGTCAGATTGCAGCAGCAAACAGGCATCGACCATGACGTTGGATCACAAGTTCATAATGATAATCCGTTATCCAGTGCTGTATCTGAAAAGCCACTGGAAAACACATCACAGGTTTGCCTTTTCTCTACACTCTGGTCCATCATCCTTTCGTTCAGATGCAAGTCCAATTTTCCTATCCTCTGAAGTCTGAAGTGAAGCCTATGTAGCCCGGTGCTTGGCACATATATCCTGTTTGTCGTGCATCTCATGATAAGATTGGTCTAGATGACATTATACCTTTTGCCCTTGCCTGTCACGATAACGAACGTACACTTGCCATGTATTTAATTATTGCTAATTAGTAATACAGTTTTCAGTTTTCTTCAAATCCATTATAATCCTGAAATTAGTGCTTCCATATAGGGCATTGGAGAATTAGCCTGTCGTGAATGTCGCTCTTCCATTCATCTAATTTGGCACATTACCTCTTTTTAGTTTATATATGCGTTACTCATATAGCTACTTTATCTGATTGGGCTACCCAAATTTTGGTGTTCTTATGTTACTTGCATTGCTCTCCAGTCAGAGATCGATGAACTGAAGTAGAGACTGTGCGAACTCGCTGAAGCCAAAGTTCAGCTAGAGGTCCGTAACCAGGAACTTCTGGAGGAAAGCACGTACGCCAAGGGCCTGGCCTCAGCCGCGGGTGTCGAACTGCGAGCGCTTTCTGAAGAAGTCACCAAACTCGTGAAGCAGAAGGAGAAGCTCGCCAGCGAGTTGGAGTCAGCGAGAAACTCGACTCCACGAAGAGCAAGCCATAGCCCGAGGGCAGCTCGAAAGGGCAGCCACGTCGAACGACACGAGCCAGGTGGTAAAAGAGACGCGAACTCAAGCAGCCAGAGGGAGCAAGCTCTGGAGGCCATGCTCGCGGAGAAGGAGCAGAGAGAAGCTGAACTCGAGAAGAAAATCGAGGAGTCGAAGCAGAAGGAGGCGTTCCTGGAGGGCGAGCTCGCGAACATATGGACCCTGGTGGCGAAACTGAGGAAGGCCGAGGGAAACTGCGAAGATGTCATACACGATTTGATCGTGGATCATGAGCCATGACCCTCGAGATTGTGAATTGATGATGGTAGAAATAGTCCTCTGTACAGTATATCTGATCATACGATCTTCGGTACGTGTACGTGTGTTGTGCTTGCAGGTTGTGGGTTTTTTGTGTGTATAAGAGAACTACACCCCCGATGTGAACGAGTGTTTGCTGTCTGTATATTTGTGGAACATTCATTTGTAGTGAGAATCAGTGGGTGGTGCAGGTCCTGTGCGACTATGCCTATGCTGTGATGACAATGCCACTGGCCTGATTGGTTAATGTAATTTTTGGTTATTGGCAATTGGCAATATAGCACTCCCTCCGTCCCATAATATAAGAGCGCTTTTGACACTAGTTCGTCGAATGTGGTTATATGTTGAGTGTTACGGCTTACAATCAACTTGAAGCATGTGAGTATATCTGCAGTGTATTGTGTTGATCCTCATTTTCTCAGGACCGCTCGCAACTAGAGTATCTTGTTTACTGTTCATCGCAGAGAAGCATACGCGACCCTGTTTCCTTTGCCGAACATATTTCTGGTTATCGTGTGGCCACGGTGCGAGCTATCTCTCCCTGGTCGTCGGCCGAACTGGCGCCGCAGCTGGCCGTTCGTGGCGATCGTGCTCGAACAGTAAAAGCGGCAGCGACGGCTCCCCTCCCATCGGTGAGGTCAGGTCAGATCACAGGGACCGCAGACTTCTTCCTCCTGTGCAGTGCAAGGCAGGCAGGCAGGCACCGGCCAGGTCGTGGAAAGAAGGCGCAGAGCAACTTTACAAGCGCGTCTGGACAAGCCATCCTCGCCGCGCCACGCCGAAAGTCTCGCTTTCGGATGTCGCGCTTACGTGCCGCCGCTGCGGTTCGTTGACGCCGCAGCCGCATGCGTGCGTGGCGAAGCGACATTGCCCTGTGACATCAACGTGCTAGAGCAGAAGTGGCAGCTTGCAAGTCAAGCCTGGTGCATGCAGTGACTAGCTCCGTTCTCCTGTTTTTTCATGGGGACGCAAACAGTGCGTGAAAGTGGAACATGCCGCAGGGCCGCGGTTTTCAAACTTAGCCTGCAGTGCCGTGCGCGTTTTTTGTGTGCGTGTGTGTGTGGAGGAGTTTCGTGGAGTGCAAGTTTGCAAGTTATTTGCTCTGGCTTTGGACTGGTCCGTCTCAGAGCAGCTGCGGGGGTCAGGCTTGGCGGAACTGAAACGCAAAATCGCCTACACAAAACTGCGGAGGCTCTGCTGATCTAGCCGTGTAACATGTTCCTTGTACTGTTTCTCGCGGGCTCGCATATACTACGTCCATGCACGGCATGCACCCCGTAAAAGTTGGTGGGCCGCGCGGCGTCGAACGTGGGTCGTCGCGTGCATGTGCGTCCGGCGACCCCCTCACTCACTATCAGGGCAGGCCACCAAATGATTGCCGCAAATTAACGGAGCAAAGTATGCGTCTGTACACTACAATAATACACTCTCAAGTGGTACGTACCAACGGGAATCAGATCGTAACCGCCTTTTTCACGTACCATAGTTGGTGATTAGTGTGCGTGTAGACGGCGTAATGAGTGCACGATCAGATCAACCACCCAAAGGAATCATCAAAACTCAAAAGCCCCATCTGGTGACAAAGATCCCCGACTTTTGCCATCACCTAAAGTACCAGCGGCACCTATGATGTGACACGAGCAAGGCACTACGGGCGACAGCGACGCCGAGGACACTTTCCAAGGACCCTCGTCGTCGTACCCAGCGTGGTTGGCAGACGCCGTCGCGGCTCCATTGGCTGCACGCTCGCATAATCGTTGGGCAGCGGTGATTTACACCGGCCCCTTGGGTCAACTAGTTTGACGACCGGAACAGGTAAGCAAAGACACTGAAGATTGAAGTGCTGGAATTTTGTCTGTTTTGGGCCTAGCCCAGTTTCAGAAATTCCTAATAAATTCTAGAGGCCCACACAGCCCATTCGTGCAAGGCAAGAGGTGGAACAAAAGTTTAGTCCCACATTGCTAGTTTAGAGGGAGTTGGACCTCTTTATAAGGGAGATTCTTTTCCCACTTGTATGAGCATAAGAATAAGAGGGACATCCACGCGCGCTCCTCCTTCGCCCGCGCTGCGGGTTGCGGAACCGCACCTTTTGAGTCCGATGTCGACCCCAAGTCTAGTGCTTCTGCTGCTGATCTACTGTCTGTCCTAGATGTGTTTAGTTCATATATGCAGATGCTATTTACTTTCTCTCCGTCAGATTGCATGACGTGCTTTATCGCGGCTATATTAGTCATGCTTTATCTAGTATTTCTGTTAATAAAATCATTTGGTAAATTACTCATATTGTATGCTACCGGACTTGAGATACAATCATTTGCTAGAGAACTTGAGCACTTCAGTTGTATGCTACCGGACAAGTTTGTTGCCGGAGGTATCATCACTAAGCTTCCTCCTTCGTGGAGGAACTTTGCTACCTTACTGAAGCATAAGAGGCAGGAGTTTTCCGTCTCAGATCTCATTGGCACTCTTGATGTGGAAGAAAAGGCGAGAGCAAAGGACACACGTGCTCGAGGTATTGAGGGAGGATCTAGTGCCAATGTGGTACAGAAGCAGAACTTCCAGCCCCACAAGTTCAAGAACAAGGGCAAGTTTGATGGGAAGAACAAGGCTGTCCAGCACAAGAACTTTAAGAAGAAGAATGACAAGAAGAAAGGTGTCTGTCATGTGTGTGGGGATCCTGATCATTGGGCACCTATTTGCCCTAATCGCTATGACAAGTGTCATCCTGGGAAAGGCGGCAATACCGCTAATGTTGTCATTGGAGACACTGACATGAAGGATGCTGGGTATGGTATAGTTCCCACTATTCTTTCAGTATGTCATTCTCCTGATTGGTTGATTGACATGGGTGCTAATGTGCATGTATGCGGTGATATTTCCATGTTTTCGTCTTATCAGACCGCAAGGACTTCAACCGTGCTGATGGGCAACGGTTCAAGTGCTTCTGTTCGTGGTGTTGGCACGGTCGATCTGAAGTTTACTTCGGGGAAGATCGTGCGGCTGAAGAACGTGCATTATGTCCCCTCCGTCAATAAAAATCTTGTTAGCGGATCTCTTCTGTGTAGAGATGGCTACAAGCTTGTCTTTGAGTCGAATAAATTTGTAATATCCAAGTATGGAACCTTTGTTGGTAAAGGCTATGAGTCAGGAGGCCTGTTTCGTTTATCCTTATCAGACGTTTGCAATAAAGTTGTTAATCATGTTTACAACAATGGTGAATCAAATGCGTGGCATTCACGTCTTTGTCATGTTAACTTTGGTTGCATGTCGCGACTAGCAAAGTTGAACTTAATCCCTAGTTTCACCACTGTCAAGGGATCTAAGTGTCAAGTGTGTGTGCAAGCTAAGCAACCTTGTAAGTCTCACACGACTGCGGAAACGAGAAATCTTGCACCACTAGAGCTCATACATTCAGATCTATGTGAAATGAATGGTGTTTTGACAAAAGATGGAAAGAAATATTTCATGACGTTAATTGACGACTCCACTAGATACTGTCGTGTGTATCTTCTGAAATCTAAGGATGAGGCTTTGAACTTTTTCAAGATCTATAGAGCTGAAGTGGAAAACCAACTTGATCGAAAAATCAAGAGGCTTAGGTCCGACCGTGGTGGAGAGTATTTTTCCAATGAATTTGATGCTTTTTGTGCGGAACATGGTATAATCCATGAGAGGACGCCTCCCTACTCACCTCAGTCAAATGGGGTGGCCGAAAGAAAGAAACGTACTCTAACTGATTTGGTTAACGCCATGTTAGACACACCGGGTCTCTCCAAGGCATGGTGGGGGGAGGCGATATTGACAGCATGTCATGTCCTAAACCGAGTCCCCACAAAGAACAAAGAGATAACTCCATTCGAGGAATGGGAGAAGAAAAGGTTAAAACTCTCTTATCTGCGAACATGGGGTTGTTTGGCGAAAGTCAATGTTCCAATTCCAAAGAAGCGGAAGCTTGGACCAAAGACTGTGGATTGTGTTTTCCTGGGATATGCTTTTCATAGCATTGGCTATAGATTCTTGGTTGTAAAATCTGAGGTACCTGACATGCATGTCGGTACGATCATGGAGTCGAATGATGCGACTTTCTTTGAAGATATCTTTCCCATGAAGGATATGGCTACCTCATCTAATCAGGAGATGCCTAGTTCATCGAATCAGGAACCAGTTACAATTACCGAACCTGCCATTTCGATGGAACACTTTGAAAGTCCTGTGGAGGAGAACAATGAAGTTCCTACTAGGAGCAAGAGACAGAGGACTGCAAAGTCCTTTGGTGATGATTTTCTTGTGTATCTCATAGATGACACTCCCAGTTCTATTTCAGAGGCCTATGCATCTGAAGATGCTGACTACTGGAAGGAAGCGGTTCGTAGCGAGATGGATTCCATCTTGGCGAATGAAACTTGGGAGATAACTGATCGTCCTTATGGGTGCAAACTTATTGGATGCAAATGGGTATTCAAGAAGAAGCTTAGGCCTGATGGTACTATTGAAAAGTACAAGGCTCGGCTCGTGGCTAAGGGTTATACCCAAAAGGAAGGTGAAGACTTCTTTGATACTTACTCACCTGTGGCTCGACTGACCACTATTCCAGTTCTACTTTCACTAGCTGCCTCACATGGTCTTCTCGTTCCTCAAATGGATGTTAAGACTGCTTTCCTAAATGGAGAATTGGACGAGGAAATTTATATGGAACAACCAGATGGGTTTGTACTAGATGGTCAGGAAGGAAAAGTGTGCAAGTTGTTGAAGTCTTTGTATGGACTCAAGCAAGCACCCAAACAGTGGCATGAGAAGTTTGAAAGAACTTTAACAGCTGCAGGCTTTGTTGTAAACGAAGCTGACAAATGTGTGTACTATCGCCATGGTGGGGGCGAGGGAGTTATCCTTTGCTTGTATGTTGATGACATACTGATTTTCGGAACAAATCTGAATGTTATTAAGGAGGTCAAGGATTTCCTATCTCGCTGTTTTGAGATGAAGGATTTAGGAGTGGCTGATGTCATTCTGAACATCAAGTTGTTGAGAGACGATGATGGTGGGATTACATTGCTTCAATCTCACTATGTGGAAAAGATCTTGAGTCGCTTTGGCTATAGTGACTGCAAGCCCTCTCCAACACCATATGATGCTAGTGTGTTGCTTCGAAAGAATCGAAGAATTGCTAGAGACAATTGAAGTATTCTCAGATTATTGGCTCGCTTATGTACTTAGCCAGTGCTACAAGACCTGACATCTCTTTTGCTGTTAGCAAACTGAGTCGGTTTGTCTCAAAACCAGGAGATGTGCATTGGAAAGCTCTAGAGAGAGTTTTGCGTTATTTGAAAGGCACTGCGAATTATGGAATTCACTACACTGGGCACCCAAAGGTGCTTGAAGGGTATAGTGACTCAAACTGGATCTCAGATGCTGATGAGATAAAGGCCACGAGCGGTTATGTATTCACTCATGGAGGTGGCGCTGTTTCTTGGAAGTCTTGCAAGCAGACCATCTTAACGAGGTCAACAATGGAAGCAGAACTCACAGCACTAGATACAGCTACGGTCGAAGCAGATTGGCTTCGTCGGCTCTTGAATGACTTGCCGGTTGTTGAGAAACCTGTACCGGGTATCCTTATGAACTGCGACAATCAAACTGTGATCACGAAAGTGAGCAGCTCAAAGGATAACATGAAGTCATCAAGACACGTTCAGAGAAGGTTAAAGTCTGTCAGGAAAATGAAAAACTCCGGAGTTATTGCATTGGATTATATCCAAACGTCTAAAAATCTGGCAGATCCTTTTACTAAGGGTCTATCACGTAATGTGATAGATAATGCATCGAGGGAGATGGGTATGAGACCCACAATATGAGTTGTTCACAGTGGTAACCTATTCTTTGTGATCGGAGATCCCGTGAATTAGATGTGGAAGACAAGCTGTTGGTCAACTGAGAGGAGAGTATCCTTACTATTAACAATACCACTCCATGCAGATGCAATACTCTCCTAATCTGCATGGCAGGTTGATGTATATCTTAATGTGTTCTAAGTGGCTCTTTTAAGCAGAGATGTTGTCCTGCAGAACATCTTTTGAAGAACACACCTATATGAGTCTGATTGTTAAACGTCGCAATCTATGAGAGTAGGGTTCTCTCTAGTAAACTCATGAAAGGTCTCGGAGTATGACGCATAAGCTCCACCCGCGGGGAAGACCCACGGTAGCCACGTATCGGTCAAGGCTTTATGTGAAGCTAGATTCGCAGAAAACTTGCAGTTCAAGGCCTAGTCCACTGTTCAAGTTGCTTACTAGTGTAGCATAGAGTTTTAGGTGGAAGTTCAACTTAACAGTCTCCACTGCAGTACCGGTATATAAAACAGTGTTTTGGAACCAAAGGCAAATTTTGTGTGCCTCTGGGATCTGGTGGGGGATTGCTGGAATTTTGTCTATTTTGGGCCTAGCCCAGTAGCAGTTTCAGAAATTCCTAATAAATCCTAGAGGCCCACGCAGCCCATTCATGCAAGGCAAGAGGTGGAACAAAAGTTTAGTCCCACATTGCTAGTTTAGAGGGAGTTGGACCTCTTTATAAGGAAGGTTCTTTCCCCACTTGTATGAGCATGAGAATAAGAGGGACATCCACGCGCGCTCCTCCTCCGTCGCCCGCCTCGCCACGCCACGCCTCACCTCGTCACGACGCGCCGCGGGTTGCGGGAATGAGCCGAGCCGATGTCTAAATTTTTGCCACGCACGACGGGTATACGAACGGTCACACGGGAGCTGAAACGTTTTGCTATAGTGGAGACTGAATACGAATGGTGCACCTCTTCGCGTTCTGCCTGTTCGCTTCATCTCCCTCCGTTGCTTCACCTCCCGCCGCAGCCTGTTCGCATCCTTCTCCTGTGCCTATATAAGAGAGGTCGCTCCTCTCCAGAGAGACACACCAGAAGACCCTCTTCCTCTCGCCACAAAGTTCCTGAGCACTGCGCTGCTGCTACGTTCTTCCCCATCCCGGCTTGCTGCGTGCACCGCAGGTCGGGACAGTAGGCCTCTGGAACCGCACCTTTTGAGTCCTGTACGGGAGAAGGGTGATAAGGTTTTTGGGGAGCGCTCCGCGCGACTACTGACCTCTTCATCACGGACTCCGATGACTACTTCCCCAACGACGACTTCTTCCCCGACGTCGATAACCTCATCGACGACATGGCTGGCGAGGATGTCGACCCCAAGTCCAGTGCTTCTGCTGCTGCTGCTGTCTCGTATGTGTTCTTCCTGTTTCTGATAGAAGTCCTGCCACAGTTCTTTGCTTTAGTGTTTGCCCTACATATGTTAGGTTCTACTTCATATATGCAACATGATCTACTGTCTGTCCTAGATGTGTTTAGTTCAAGTTCATATATGCAGATGCTATTTACTTTCTCTCCGTCAGATTGCATGACTTGCTTTATCGCGGCTATATTAGTCATGCTTTATCTAGTATGTCTGTTAATAAAATCATTTGGTAAATTGCTCATATTTCCAACATGAAGTAGTCGAGTGGGGGTAAAAAACTGTTCGAGCAAGTAGCAAGCCATGTGTTATTACCAAAAAAAAAAGAAAAAAAACCCAGTGTTCCCAGCCAGAGAAGTCAACACAACTGTTTGCCCATGCAACAAAACCCCATTTCGTTGTAAGAGAAACGTTGAAACCAGGTTGCAAATTGCAATAGATGCACCATTTTTTTCCAACCGAGCATTGCCCATTCCCATTAATTTCTTAACAGAAACATAAAATTCGTCTGTGTTTCATGTTGAAATGCATGCAACATGAAAAAGCAATGTCAACATCATGACGATCTCCAAACCAGGCCTCCACAACCTCCATATTTGGAGGCTACGAGGTCATTTTTGGACCGAGCTTCATATTTTTTGGCGATCTTGATGCGTATGACGACTCTGCTAGAGTGTTATTTGTGTATTGATCATCATACTAGCGGTTATTATGGCGATCAGACATATATGACACATCTGCTGTCTATGATGCTTAGGAGGAGGAGGAGGTGTTGGGAAGGGAGATGTCGGCATGTCGCAGCACATAAATGTGCTCGGGAGGAAGCAGTGCAAGAGACAGAGGCACTCAGGGGAGGCATTATGCACTCATGGGCGAGCTATGAAGGGGAGGTGCTCTAGAAGTTCGGAGGAGCTCGGGAAGGAACAGGGTGGGCACAACTTGACAAGACCAAGGCATCGCCCGAGAGATACCAATTGCCCTATGCGGAATGGCATCTGGGCATAGCCGATATGGCCATCGCAAATGATGAGATGGCCTTTTCCATTCCCATGATTTCTTCTTTTGACGGCTAGTTCTGTGTGAGTAGGTCGGTAGAGTGGTGGATGGCGATTATGCGCTGACATAGTGCATCGATGTCTAGGCGTCGTTAGAGCATCCCAACATCCGCCCAACGCGCGGCGCGCTAAAAAAGCGTTTGCAGCGCGCCGATCGCCTGTTTTGGCGCGGCGAGAGCGCTGGCTCGAGCGGCCGCTGTAAACTTTAGCGCGCGCTTAGCTCCAGCAGGTGCGCTAAAAAGCAGCGTGCGCGAGCAGCCGGCGCTTGCCATATGTTGCATTTTGGACACGAAATGAATTTCAAACATCAAAGCAAAGACATGGCATAATTTAAATCACCCAAACAAGTTCATGATGACATAAAAGTTCATGCCCACAGGTTCAAATTCATGCCCACAACATCATCCAACCAAGTTCAAAATCCGAACCAAGTTCATGACACAAAAGTTCACACCAACGAATGGCACATCAACAATCATGCCTCGTCCTCGTCTTCATCCTCATCTTTCTCCGATTCATCCTCCTCCTCCGAAGACGATTCTTCTTCCTACTCTTCATTGTTGCGCGCCGCATCATCATGTGAAGCTCAAAAGGTGTTGGCAAGATCTTCAACGGCATCATGCGAAGGTGTGTGAGGCACACCGGAAGACATTCCGCCCATGCCGCCCGAAGGTGCTCCCATGTCTCCCATGAGAGACGCAAAATTCATGCCTCCCATGCCGCCCATGCTGCCCGGAGGTGCTCCGAAGCCACCCATGCCTCCCATGGTCTCCATGGTAGCTCCAAAGCCACCCATGGCACCCATGCCGCCCATGGTAGCTCCGAAGCCACCGATGCCTCCCATGCCGCCAATGCCACCGCCACCCATGCCGCCCATGCCACCGCGAATCATGGCTCTTTTTGGATCAAGACTTCTTCACGGGCAAGATTGACATACTCTTTTTGCGCCTCATTGAGGATAGATATGTCCATGAAGAACAAGTACTTCTCCCAATCCAACAACCTAGCTCGCTCCTCCATGGCCACCTTCCTCTCCTCCAATGCCACCTTCCTCTCCTCGGCCGCCACCCTCCTCTCCTCGGCCGCCAACCTCCTCTCCTCGGCCGCGGCATCTTGGTTCCTTGCCATCTTTCTCACCCCGTTCGCTTCTTTTCTTGCCTTCACAATAGCTTCCATAGCATTTTTGAGCTCATCATCTCCTTTCCTCTTCTTCTTTTCTTTTGCGTCTTTCTTGCACCCATCCGGTCGTTTTGGCTTCGAGTATGGAACCGAGTTTGGTGTAGGGATTCTCTTGCCGTCATCACTTGATGCCTCCTCATCATCATCCAACTCAATTGTTCGCTTGCGTTTGTTGCTCTCATCAACATCATCGATATCATCATGCTTCTTCCATTTCTCATCATCCTTCAATGCTTCATAGCAATGAGGCAAGGTAAATGGTCTTCCTTTCTTGATCTTCCCTTTCTTGCTCTTCTTCTCCTCTCCTTGAACAAGTTTTGTGCAATATTGAACTACAAAAAAACAAAACAAGTTAGCACTACAAACTCCAAGAACAAGCATGATGAACATGGATGAAATGACACTTACCCTATCTATATCATTAGTGCCACTTGGGTCCAACTTGTCAACCGTCTTTTGTGCGGCCGCCCACTTTTGACAATCTCGTTTGATTGTCGACCATCGGGAGCGAAGAGATCGTTTCGAGCGGTCAACTCCACTCTTGTTGTGTAGATCAAAGTGCTCCTTCACCCGGTTTCAATATGCATCTCTACTTTGATCACCTCCAACGGATGGATCCCTCGACACTTGCAACCAAGTATTGCATAGCAAGACGTCTTCATCATTGGTGTAGTTGCCTCCTCTTCCTTTTGGTGCGTCGACAATGCCCTCACCATCCTTGTCCACCTCGAACTCATGGTCATCGAAATGCATGTCATTGGTTTGAGACCAATGAGAATTGTTGGAGCCAACACCCATAGTTGACATATATGCCTCATCGTTGAAACTACAAAGTATATACAACAAAGCAAATAAGCTATCTATATGTATGCATTCAAAAAATAACAACAACAAAAAGTTGGCAAAATTTTATACCTTTGGGCATTTCCTCGAACACCTTGTGCGCGTCGGCCGCCGGCTCAACAAGTGAGCTCGCCGGCGCTTCGATAGCCGCCGCGTCCGTCGCACGCCCTGCAAGCTTCTTCCTCGACGGCTTAGAGGAGCCGGAGCCGTCCACCGCCTTGTTCTTCTTCGCAGATACCTTGCCGTTCTTCGCCCGCGCCGCATTTGGGAGCTTCGAGAGGGGGGCACGTGGCTTCACGGTGTTCCCAGCTAGAGAACTCAACACAACTGTTCCCAGCTAGAGAAGTCAACACAACTGTTCCCAGCTAGAGAAGTCAACACAACTGTTTGCGCATGCAATGAATCCCCACTTCGTTGTAAGGGAAACGTTGAAAACAGGTTGCAATACATGCAACAATTTTTTTTTCAACCGTGTACTGCCCATTTCCATTAATTTCTTAACGGAAACATAAAATCCGTCTCTATTTCATGTTGCAATACAGGCAACATGAAAAAGCAATGTTAACATCATGACGATCTCCAAATGAGGCCTCCACAACCTCCATATTTGAGGCTACGAGGTCATGTTTGGATCGAGCTTCATATTGTTTTGACGATCTTGATGCATGTGACGACTCTGCTAGAGTGTTATTTGTGTGTTGATCATCATACTAGCGATTATTATGATGATCAGACATATATGACACATGTGCTATGTATGGTGGTTAGGAGGAGGAGGTGTTGGGAAGGGAGATGTCGGCATGTCGCAACAAATAAATGTGCTCGGGAGGAAGCAGTGCAAGAGATGGAGGAACTCAGGGGAGGCATTATGCATGCATGGGCGAGCTATGAAGGGGAGGTGCTCTAGAGGAAGTGCTGCTTGCGGAGGAGCTCGGGAAGGAAGAAGGTGGCCAGGGTGGGCACAACTTGACAAGACCAAGGCATCGGCCGAGAGATACCAATTGCCAGGTGCTAAATGGCATCTGGGCAGCGCCGATATGGTTGTCGCAAATGACGAGATGGCCTCTTCCCTTCCGGTGATTTCTTCTTTTAACGGCTAGTTCTGTGTGAGTAGGTCAGTAGAGTGGTGGATGGCGATTATGTGCTGACATAGTGCATCGACGTCTAGGCGTCGTTATGAAGGTGTTGGTTTGCAATTCTGCTCCGGGGATGATTTGTTTTCTTCACCAATGATTCCCAGCCCACCAGGGTTCAAGTCCTGGTGCTCGCATTATTCCTGGATTTATTTCAGGATTTCCGGTGATGCACATTCAGTGGGAGGAGACGTTCCCGTCGACGATGAGGCGCCTACGGTGACTTCATAAATCTCAAGATGATATGCCGGCTCAGTCTCTCGAAGGTGCTCATAGGGGTAGGGTGTGCGTGTATACATTCATAGAGGTGAGTGTATGTGCGCATGTATGAGCGATTGCGTATGTACTGTGTTCAAAAAAAATATGGAATGCAAAAAAAAAACTTTATCAACTATTGTATTCCATCATGAGTTCATGACATGTTGTCCTCGCAGAATTGTTTTCCAATGCGCTACGGATTTGCGGTTGCTTCGCTTTGGTAGGATACCGGGCATATCAGCATCACTTGGAAGGAATCCCCTCATCCCAAGTAAAGCTACCTCTCGCGTCGCCATCATATCATATCGCCTTCAACTTCCATACCATCTCTTTTCCTACCATATATATAGTTATATACAAGAGCCCCTTCTCCACGAACACGAGCATAACATATAGCGATCCAGAGAAACAGGGCTAGATCAGATTCATCCAGAGATCCAGCGAAGAATCGGAGCCTCTTTTTCGCTAGGATTATTAGCTCTCGCGGACAGGAGCGATGGCGAGCGGCGGCTACGGCTACGGCGGCCCCTACTCCTACTACCAGCCTGCGGCCGCGCCCTTCTACTACGCGCAGCGGCCGGCGAGAGGCGGCGGTGGCGGCGGCGGCTCGTGCCCGCCGCTCCACCTCTTCCTGCTGCTCGCGACGCTGCTCCTCCTCGCCGCCACCTCGCTGTACGCGCGGTGCGAGGCGGCGGTGGAGAGCATGGCACAGCAGCTCCGGCCGCTGCTCATCCTGTCCCCGCTGCTGCTCATCGTCGCCGTGCAGCTCTGGGTGGCGACCAGCGGGGATAATCAAGGGCGAGGCGGGGGCGCCCTCGCGTACCTCCTCTCGCAGGTGACGCCGGGGGACCGGTACCAGAGCGGCCATGGCGCCCCGTACGGCCAGTGGGACGGCGGCTCGTCGCCGTGGGGTGTGGCGGTGGTGCTCGTGCTCGTCCTCATATTGGTCTCGTACCAGTCTTCGTTCCAGGAGTGGCGGCTGTTCCCGCTGCGCGGCCGGTGAAGAGGTGCGATGGACGGCGTGAGGTTAGGCTGCGTCGGCGTGCATGAAGCTGCTGCTTGCGTGATCAGGGCCATGGTTGGCATGAACCACTCTGTTGTGTTGTCGGAGGAGCTAGCCATGGTTGGCATGGCCTTTATAATGCCATGAATCCATACATCTAGATGCAGGGTTCTGCTGGTTTTCATACAGCTTAGTTAGAGATGCAAGAATTTCACATGAAGCGGAATTATTTCTCTTGGTGAATGAGCAAATCGATTATTCTTTCATCCTAAAATATACTGGGTCTTTACAACAACATAATGTCAAAACTTGAAGACACGTAGCACATAATAAAATTATTAAAAGGAAAAAAACACATGACATAAAAAAGTCATACGGAAGAGATCTACGCGCAACACAACAACTATTAATATCAACATCATCCTTGGCGTCACCCGGAGAGTTTCTCCAACAACAACGCCTCCAAGAAGAGAAATACATATACACACGAAGGCCACCGTTGAAGATCCAACCATGTAAACTAGATCACAGATTTTCACTCGGAAGGGAAATTACGAGCAATGTCTGGATAGTGTCTTTAGCAAGAGAATGATGTGGAAACACCCGTCATGTACAATAAATGAAGATCGGACTCAGAGTTTTCACTCAAGAATTCGAGAGCATGTGCTCAGAAGGCACCACCAAACTGCATAGCGACAACGCTCATTCGCACCACCCTGATATAGGCATCATAACGCGGCCGAACATTTCCACGTACATGAGGTATCAAGCAGTGTCAAGAGAAGCCGCCGACCATCTATGAGGACACCCTCCATCATTGTCGGATGATCTTCATGGATCCCGCTAACCAGCCACTATGGGAGGCCGCGTGCGTTAGCCTACTCAAGGGCCATTCGGTAGCCCCATGCCTTGCTTGCCATCAACAACCCGCCTTTGGGTGACAGAAAGGATTCAATCTCCACCATGCACACAACCCACAGTAAAGGCAGTTGATCCATGCGAAAGATCCCTACATAATATGAACTCGCAAACAACCTGTTGTGCCTCCCGAGTTTTGCGAGCCTGCCCACATATCATCCATTGATCCATCATGAACTCCGTCAACCGGTAACCCAAATCACAGCACAACAGGGAATTCCTGGCCATCAAAAGCGACTTTGGCAACAAGAGCAGACTAGACTCAAATCGCTTGCTGCCACAGTCAACACACGCACCAAGCACCGTGCTACCGCTGGCCCAGGACCCTCGGATCCAAACCATAGGCGGAAAAGCCCCGCCGCCACCGTCGAGTTGGAGTTGCTCTTGCATCTTTCTAACTTCTGTCGGCGGGTCTCATTGAATATTAAATAGTATTATGATAAGTTTATATTGTATTACCTTCATCCTAAAAAGCGTGCCTAGATACATCCATATATAGACAAATCTAAGACAAACTTTTTTGTGACGGAGAGTGTATAAGGCAAGAAGGTATAATATTTTCATTATGTAAAGAGTTAAATACACCACCGGTGCCTTAACTTATCCGTCACGGTCAGTTTGGTACCTAAACTTGCAAAATACATAAAAGTGGTGTTATAACTTGTCCTCCCGTGCATATACGATGCCTCTGGCTGTATGCGACCGTATGGGCTGCCCGCGTGAAATGCGAGCTAGCGGCTGGCCTACTTGTCAGTGGGCGAGCGATTTTCTTTTGCAGAAAATACCTCATGTTTTATTCAAATTAGAAATATAGATCTCATATGTCAGCATGACAGAGAGAGAAATCGCTCAAATAAATTACAGGTAGACCTACTGCTTAGTGCGGGCATGAGCAGACCATCCGGCAGAACATGATGCGTTCTAGTATTAGCTAGCACTCATATACATAGACCTAGTCCGCGTATCTCTCTGCACTTCCTTCACATGTATTCTTTTTGTTTATTTTTAGTTCCTGTTTAGTTTTTATATGTAAATTTTACCATCAAAAATACAAAAAATATAAGTAGGCAATTATTGTGCATTTTAATTCTTTAATCTATTTTCATTATTGTTACTTTGAAGAGGTAAACATGAACTTTTTCCAAATTTTATGTGGATTTAGACAGGTCAACATATATTAAAAATTATTGTGTAAATTTATGCATCCTGATGCAGGACCACAAGCACGGACAATTATTGCCTATATTCATTTATTTAAAATACTACACAATTGCAAAAAATCGACAATGTAACTGTTCAACGTGTATTAAAAGTTATTGTCTAATAATAGTAATTCTAGAATGTATTAAAACATGTTAAAGGTGTTTGTAGAAATATAAGAATAATTTTACACAATAAATTTTCTCAATACACGTTGAACATGTTTTTAAAATACATGTTGTCAAGTTTTTGAATGCACGGCAAACCTAAGGTAACCACGAGGCAGGGCACCACGTGATGACTAAAAGGAAGAAATACTGTTTACATCGACAAATAAATCAGCAGGAAAATTCCAACTAGATGCTCTAATGGGATAAATATAATTTAGACCGTAATGAGATTGTTCCGTATGGTAACAAGTGAATAATTTAGGTGCGTCAAACAAATAAATTGTCACTGACGTGTGCATGTATGCATACCACGCACATGAGGTCCAGTATTAAGAAAAATAATACTACAAATGATTAGATACAACACCAAAAATAAATATGATAATTTTATATTTTACATAAGATGGTTTTCCTCTAAATTTAGCGTAAAATCTTGCTTGGTTTACTAGCTAGCTTACAAGGCTGGCACGACTGAGCTCCTGAGTTCGAACTTTGAATCCCCCTTTTCTTTCTTATTATTTTTCTTTATTGTTCACATGGTATCATTGTTATAAAAGCCGCTGTATCTGCCATTTACACATACTGGTGTGTTTGATGTAGTGGTTAACATGTATGTCTTGTGCATGCGAGGCACATTTATTTTTCTTTTTACTATTTCATTCATCCGCTCGCCTGAGCTGATATGCGGGACCGCATTAAAATTAAATCTGAGGGGGCTGGCTCTAAAAAATGTGGGACCATATTAAAAATAAATCTGAGGGGGTTGGTTGCAAAATATGCCCCCACACTTACATGCGGGCCACCTCCATGCGGGCTTGCCATGTGGTCAGGGCAGTACGCCCGGATACGGTAAAAGGCACCGTATTTGCACGGCGGGACAAGTTCAAGCATCACATTCATGTATTTTACAACTTTAGGCACCAAAGTGACCGCGCAGGACAAGTTTAGGCACCCACGGTGTATTTAACTCTTATGTAAATGATGCAGAAGGCACGAAAATATGATCTACTATCCAAAAGGAGGCATAATTATAATTGGGAGTACATTTGGACGTAAAGCATGATAAAGTCAGGTCACATATTTATGGTGGTTGTTTCTATCTTTGACTTCGTTATTATGGCTGTCCATCTCATGCCATTTGCCCATGTGTGGTGATGCTGATCTGTGCCAAAACCACATATAATTGTACAGAAAAGGTACGCATACACTACTACATCCATAGGAATTAAAGGTTTTCCGGAAGTGTGGACTTTATGGGCGCTAGTTATGCACAACTGGAAGGTTAACAGTGCCAGGAGCATCACAGAAAGTTACAGATCTAGGACCAGAAAATGTCCTATATAGGAGTATTATTTAGATCAAGATCCCTTTAGGCTATCTAGAATCTTTTTTCAACTTGCCATTCACCACACCTCAAGAGATAGAAAGAATCATCTGTCACTGTTCTCGAGATCTCAATGTTTGTTACTTTCCTCTGCCAAAACGGAAAAAAGAAGAGAGTCCTATTTATCAGTTGCCAGGGGAGAAAAAGAAATCAACTCTCAGTCTCATTTCTAGCATTTGATCCTCATTCATGGCTCCAATCACTCTGCATATAACTACAAACCAATATTTATACTATGATACCAATATTTTAATAAAGTTGCATACTTCAAATATCTCGGATAGTGCACCTTTAAGCTTACTAGTGTGCAATTTTAGGTGGCTAGAATTTACAAAAGGTCCAGGCAACTGAGTTAGCATAACTGGAAAAATAAAGCATGGTTTTAAAATGTTCTGGATGTTCTGAAACGCAATGCTAATTCTCAGGTAAGATCAATCAACTAAATTCAACTTCAACTTCTTACTCTGCATATATATGCATTTTTTATTTACTAAAAGTGGAGAGTGTTTCCCAATGATAGCCACATCAAATACAGGAAGAATCTTGGAGCACCTTTGACCTTTTCAAGCCATCCCTGTTCTCTTTCGGCTCCGCTTGATGGATAACCAAAAGTAGCTTTATGCCTGTTCCAGTAAGTGTTATTCAGGTACATTATGAAAATGCTATTTGGTTGAGACATGTATTTATTCTGCCAAATGATGTTTTTTTAGTATAGCCGACAATAAAAAGTTTAAACCCATTAGCTATTGTTAAAAAGGTCTTCTAATAAATGGGGTTAATTAGACTATAATCTTGCTTGCCAAATAGGTGTCTGCACAACTACTTTTCCATAACATATAAAATAGATTAAATATCACAAAATTGCTATGCCCCTGCCTTTCTTAAATGCCATTTTAGAAGACGTTACCTCAAATAGTTGAGCAAACGCACATGCGTTCGGCAAGTGGGCCGCCCCAGTTCTCCTTCTTCCGCTACTTGTGTTGCCTGCCTACTCCTCTGGTTTTCAGAAAAATTTCCCTTCCTTTTGTTTCTACATATTTTGTTTAAAAAAATAAAACATAAAAATTATGTCGTTACAATATATTGTTCAACTATTCAAGAAAAGTGTTTCACATACTTTGAAAAAATGAACTATTCTTCTAATGTGTTCTTTTTATATTCTCGGTTTGATTTGCCTTTTTTCTGTCGTTTTTAGCTAAAAACGAAAAAATTGTGAACATATTTTAGTTACATGAAATTTTCTAAATTACATTCGTATTTAAAAAATATATGAAACATGTGCGTGAACATTTTTTTAAAATTTCACTATGTACTTAATGTTTCCTTTATGTTTAAACAAAGTTTCCACGTGTGTGTGTTAAAAATTGTTCAGCATGTATAAGAACATGTTCAACGTGTATAGGAAAAAAAAATCATGTTTAAGAAAATGTTCACCATGTTTAAAAATTATTTATATTGTATAGGAAAAAAGTTTAAAAAACTTTTAGAAAAATCACCTTGTATTTTTAAAATATTCATGTACACACTTAGACAATATATTTTTACTAATAAAAACAATAATAGAACAAAAATACAAAAAGAACACAATAATAGATTCATGAATAAAATAATAGAAGCAAAAGCAACACAAAATAAACAAATAAATCTCAAATAATACTAAAAAATAAAAGAAGACAGTACCCAACCCCCAAAACCAAGAAAAACGGACAGTATCAAAGGAATAGGAAAAAGCAAAGAAAACGAAATAGAAAAAGTGGGCTTACAAATGAACTCTAAGAAAAATCGATGGAACCGCATATAGAACGAATGCTAAGAAAAATTGGTGGAATCGATACGCAAGGTCAACATGTCTCTCCCTTTGCGTTTCGTCAGGCATCAAATAGGAATTGCACCTTGCGACCGCCAGGGCTGCACATCACTTACTGCGATGGTACGATATGTCTTGCCTAAAAGATTATCTTGTGTCGATGCGTTACCGGGCAGGCCCGTTTTCTTCTCCTTTCTCCGCCCTCCAGCGAGCTAGCGACTCGGTTTTCAGTTCGTTTCAATGGGTTCTTTGTTTTTTCTTTTTGCGTTTTTTTTGTTTTCCCTTCATCACCAGTTTTCTTTAGTACTCTTTGGGTTTTATTTGTTTTTTCCAACACAGTACTACCTTTTTCAATACACATTGTACGTTTTTCATATACACGTGAACATCTTTGCGATACACGTTGAACATTTTTCAAATACATGTCATACATTTTTTCAAAATACATGCTTCGAACACTCTTTTGAATACAACATCTTCCAAATATATATTGAACATTTATTTGATGCCGTGAAATATTTCTTAAACTAGATGAACGTTTTTTTTACATTGTATAAACATTTGTTTTGCCAAATCTTATGAACATATACTTTTGGCTATGCAAACATTTTCTTAACTATGGGAAACATGTTTATAAATGGCATGCACATTTTTTATCTATGCAAACCATTTTTAACATTGTATAAACATTTTGAAAAAAATACGAACATATTTAAAATCCCACATGCATTTTTTAACAGGAAGTAAATATGTGCCTCGCGGAAGAAAAAAACGCGTTTATTTTCCTTTTCCGACAGGCATGACTGTGCCTGTCGTGGAAGCAAATATGTGCCTCCACGAGAAGTAAACATGTGTCTCTCACGAAAGGGAAAAAAACACGTATTATTTCCTTAGAGGCACGAATTTGCCTCTTGCGGAAGCAAATCCGTGCCTCCACGAGAAGTAAATCTGTGCCTCTCACAGAAGAAAAAGAAAAAACAAAATGCGTTTTTCACGCAATTTTTTATTTTAGTCCAAAACCTAAGGAAAACCAGGCAAAAACTGAAAAGCCAAGAAAAAAGCGAGAAATTTCATCTAAAGGCCGAAAACGCATTCATAATTTTTTTTTTGAAGGGAGCGCCCAACACACGACACGTGGCGGTGGCTGAAGTGACCCTTGCGGGGGCTCCCAAGGAGTACTCGCTGATTAGTTGCCCATTACTCATTTTATGTGCCAAATATAGGCATACCCGCATACCGGCGCTCACGTGGTAGGTAGATGGGCCGGCCCATGTAAGCTGCCGTAGAGTGTTGTCTCCGGTTTTGGGAAACTTCCAGGCCGTTTTTTGAAGCTTAGAGATTCTAACCCAGTTTTTTAATGTTTTTCATTTCGTTTTCTTTTTTAATTTTAGTTTTTATGAACTATTTTATTTTGAATTTTGAATTCTTGAACTTTTTACTTTAATGAACTTTTTGAATCCACAAGTTTTTGAAAATTCGTGATTAAAAAAATGTATTCATGAACTTTTTTGGAATTTTTAATCTTTTTGTTTTACTTCGTGATTTCTAAATTCAGCAAAAAAATCTTGTTCATGAACTTCTTTGAATTCAGGAAAATTTATGAATTTTGGGGAAAAAATCAATTGTTAAATATTTGCCAATCACGGGAACTTAAAAAAAGTAAACTGGTCAACGGTCGACCAGGTCAACCAGGTGAACCGGTCAACGATCAACATCAGCTGAAAAAGCGAGCGCAAAAAAAAAGCATGCGAATGGCC
This sequence comes from Triticum aestivum, assembly GCF_018294505.1. Taxonomy (NCBI): domain Eukaryota; kingdom Viridiplantae; phylum Streptophyta; class Magnoliopsida; order Poales; family Poaceae; genus Triticum; species Triticum aestivum. Next base: position 119,942,728 of record NC_057814.1, read on the forward strand.
GGTCGGGTTTACTAGTCCCCTCGTATGTTTGAGTCAAAATTTGGCCATATATTTGACTAATAAATTACTCCCTCCGTTCTAAAATTCTTTTCTTAGATTTGTCTAAATTTTGGATGTATCAAGTCATGTTTTAATATTAGGTACATCCGAATCTAGACAAATCTAAGACAAGAATTCTGGGACGGAGGGAGTACTAATTAATGCATGTCACCAAAATTGCATTGTTGGATTTGAATTTTAGTGTAGTACTCCCTCCGTTCCTAAATACTTGTCTTTCTAGGCATTTCAACAAGTGACTACATACGGAGCAAACTGAGTGAATCTACACTCTAAAATATGTCTATATACATCCGTATGTGGTAGTCATTTGAAATGTCTAGAAAGATAAATATTTAGGAACGGAGGGAGTAGTTTCCATTGATTTGTTTCTATGTATAACTTATACTATTTTATTAGTTAAAATTATAATCGGAATCTGACCCAAAATATATGATGGACTAGTAAATCAGGACGAAAGTAGTATTTGCAAGCCTACAAAAAAGCTGGTCTCCCCAAGGAAAAAAAGTAGGGGTTGCAAGCTTGCAGCTTGCACCGTTGGCTATCCCTGCTCACAGCTAATACCTGCCAACAAACACCATTACTGAAGCAAATCTATTACCATCTCCCCGCAAAAAAAATAAATAAAAAAATCGCTATTCCCATCTCAGCTGTTCTTGATGAATCACAAATTTATTATTACGGGATGGGCGTCATGGGCTACGACCGTCCATAAACCCATAACCTTTATCTACCTGTCGATTTATTAGTCTAGCTGGATCCGGTCTCGATTTTGTCGTGCTTGCCACGTGCACTGATCCATTTTAGTCGTGCACTAAAAGTTGAAGCTTGTGCTTGGAAGGCATACTAGTGCTAGGGACTGGGGAAGGTGAGTAGTTCAGTCCCCGCCCAAAAAAAATGGCGAGTACCGGTTGCACAATTTTCTTTTGAAGTACAGGTCATCCATTTTTTTCCCATTTAACATGCTAAATAATGGCGTGTACATTTTTCTGAATAATGGCGTGTACTTCCTCCTTTCCGGACTAATTTGATTTCTATATTTGGCAGAATATAATTTGTGATCAATCTTCTATCTTATCTTTAGAAGAGGCATCTTGCTCTTTTAAGTCTTGTAAAGTTGTTATCTATATAAATCGCTCGTGAGGCTTAATAATACACACATCGCATTATGTCAATTCTTTCTCTCTCTCTCACTAACCCTCTTTCATGGTATGAGCCATAAGAGCAATTGTAGCAGATGCGCTAAAATGTGTACCGCAAATTTCTTTTATGGTGTGCTCTAAAACGAATATGCAGCCGGTATCGCGCATGGCACAGCAGAACAGATATGCTAAACGGTACTACACATATAAAATGATTTTGGCGGTGCTAGAAGTTCAATGTTGTGTAGTCAATTTAAAGTTGTGTAGTCAGATATATGCATATGTTGATTTTATCAAAAAGTTGTGTGGCTTCGCCAATTTTGCGCTACAAGGTTCACCACCTGAGTTCATCTACATTCCATAGAATACAAACGTAGTAAACTAATTTATTAAAGCCAATGGCTGGACACCGAGGTAGAAGGCCTCGACGGAACTCCAGAACGTGTTGGTGAACACGTGGTCTTTCTTCGCTACCGCGAGCCGTTCGACGGCGCCATCTTCTCCGGCCGCCACCGCCTTTTTCGGATCGAGGAGCTCCTCCTCCGCCTCGCGGCAACTCTTGGTGTGTGTGGCCAAAGAGCATCGCCAAGCTCGAAGAAGCGAGCCCACGTGTTTCAGCCGCCGTTGTGGGACAGCCCGCCGAGTCCGCGCGCCAAGGCCGGCTGTCTGGAGCTACTAGCCTCCGCATTGTGTCGGGTGCGCTTGTGCGGCGGCGATCTGCCTCGGCTCCCACGCCTGCGTGCCACTCCGGCCATGGATTGGCGAGCAATGGATGGGACCACACGGAATCTCTCACCAGAGAGAGCAAAGGAGACGACGGAGGGGCGGAGGATATGGAACTAGTGAACCCTAAAACGCCCCAACCCTTAGATATAGGGGCAGTGGGGAATATGATGGCCGCTTGTAAAAAATTTACGGGCCGAGCTAGATAGAGTGTTTCTGCTCGGGCCAAAAAAACCCGCAAAAACGCAAAAACTGCCGGATTTATGCGGGCCGGCGAGGTTTTGCGGCATATGCTAGAGTTGCTCTTAGCTTCACCACTACTTCCGCACCGCTCTCCCCCGAGGTGGTCGATCTCCAATCCATCGATCGTTTTCTCTCCCTCTTGGTCGCTTGACTGACAATTTCTTTTTCTATGTTCCGGTTTGAGATCGCTTTGCGCCGCCCACCACCCGTCAAACCTTCACGCGTTGTTACTTCGACGTCGGTGGCAACTACAACGGCCACCTCCACGACACTGCGGCATAGAGAAGAGAGTGATGTTGTAGCAACCTATTACAGGTTGCTTCGTCTACACGTCGATCTACGCCGGCCATCGTCATTGCCTTCTTCGACCAGGACGGATCCATCCTTGCCACCAGTGGCGGAGCCAGGATTGGAGCAAGCCCTGGGCCTAAAACATTTTATTGCCGCGAGGAAAAAACTTAACGTCTATAAGGCTTTTAGCTACCTCAATATGATACCCCAAACAAAAATACATTTTATTGCCGCGAGGAAAAAACTTAACGTCTATAAGGCTTTTAGCTACCTCAATATGATACCCCAAACAAAAATATGGCTCAATTGCGTGAAATATTGAGAATTTAAACTCAATGCTTAATGATACAACAAAAGAAATAAAAACATGGCAAAAGTACACAGAACATATGTGATAAAAAAGAGTACCAAATCAATGGTTTGCTGCATTAGTCCCTCGCATAACCTCATCAACGGTGGAAGAAGAACCAACACCTTCAAAAACATCAAAAGCAAAATTTCATACGAAAAGCATAAACATCAAGCGAAACAATTATCATTAGTACAAATATAAAAACTTACCACTACGATGAGGTAAAAGCCCTTTGTGAGACCTATATGTTTGAAAGCGATATACAATATCATTATCATCAATAGTTACAAATACATCTCGCTAAATCTCATCATCTTCTTTTTCTATAATATGAAATAAAATAACCTAGATATATTACTGCATACACACACTTTATTTCAATTAAACTTCAGTTCGAAGCAGTTTACACACTGATACATCATACAAGTAAAACATGTTATAAGTGGAATTATGAAAAGCATCAGTGGGGATATAGAGAAAGCATCAAATAAAATACAAGGTACAACAGCCCGCAACGAAGCAGCCAGCAGGGAGATGACGCGCCACGCGGACGAACGACGCACATGACAGGAAGCGGCGGCCGGGAGCCCCAGTGTTCGACTGCACCTACACTTCAGTCATCAGGTGGCTGAACCACCTGACCGGGTCTACTGCTGGGCTAAACGGCCAGCCCCTGTCTCTTGCACAACGTGCGCTTGCACGATCTACATGCTAGGCGTGCCGATCCAACCTCTCCCCCACCTCTCTGTACTCTACTGATGTAAGTACCATATATAAGCCCATCGAGGCCATGTAATACAAGTGTGAGAGCTATATGATCCAACTTGGTATCAGAACGCTTCTCCCGATCCACCTCTCTTGCTTCCACCATGAACCGCCTCCTCCGTCGCTCTCGCTCTGCTGACTTCGACTCGCCGGCGGCGCCCACGCGCCCCTTCGTCGCGGTTCCCCTGACCGCCACGTCCCCCGCGGCCGTCGACACTCCTACTGCGGCCGCCCCAGCTCCTGCCGCGGCCATCCCCAACCCCACCGTGGTCACCGCGGCCCCTCCAACTCGGCTCGTGCCCGACATCGTCCGCGGCAAGGAGCCCGTTCCTGTGGCCGCTCCTTCTTCCTCAATCACAGCGGCCCGCGGCCTCCATCTCGCCGCGGCCACAACGCTCTCCACGACCCCTCTTGCGCTCTCTTCGCACCGCGGGCAGCGTTCCCGTCCCGCCCGTCTCCCGGGGCACCATGATCCCACGCCTCTCCACGCCCTGTCGGCTCTTCCTTTGCTCCCGTCGGCCTGCCGTCTTCGATCGTGCATCACTTCCAGTCCAAACAGGAGTTGGAGTCCTGTAATTGCACCAAGTGGCGTCGGCTTTCTTATGTCATCTGCCCCTCACATTTGCGTGAGACGGAGGGTACCATAGGACAACATCATAAATAAAATATACAATCATACCAACCAAGATCACGATTAACCCACAGGACAAAATGGATCTACTCAAACATCATAGAATAACCATAGATCATTGGGAAATAATATATGGAGTTGAGCACCATGTTTAAGTAGAGATTACAGCGGGGAGAAGAGGTGTTACACCGCTGCATAGAGGGGGGGGGGGAGTTGGCATTGACGGTAGCAAGGTTGTTGATGTAGATCGCCGCCCCGATCGTTGCCCCGGCGGCACTCCGGCGCCACCGGAAGCGAGGGGGAGAGAGCCCCCCTCCTCCTTCTTCTTCCTTGGCCTCCCCTCTAGATGGGAGGAGAGTTCCCCCTCTGGCCCATGGCCTCCATGGCTGTGGAGGGGCGAGAGCCCCTCCAAGATTGGATCTGTCTCTCTGTCCTCTTCTGTTTCGCGTTCCCCAGATCTGGCCCTTCACGGTTTCTTAAATTCCCGGAGATCTGTAACTCCGATTGCGCTGAAATTTTTACACGATTTTTTCTCATAAACTATCTTTCTTGCGCCAGAAGAAGGGCCCCAACCGACCTTCGAGGAGGGCACAAGACACCTGGGCACGCCAGGGGGTGCCTGGCGCGCCCTGGTGGGTTGTGGGCACCGTGGGCCCCCGTTTGCATTGATTCCACCTCCTAAAAATCACATATATTCCAAAATAATTCTCCGTAAATTTTTATCGTGTTTGGACTTCGTTTGATATGGATTTTCCGCGAAACAAAAATATGCAACAAATAGGAACTGGCATTGGGCACTGGATAGTAAGTTAGTCCAAATAAATCATATAAAAAGTTGCCAAAAATATGTGAAAGTTGTATAATATTGGCATGAAACAATAAAAAATTATAGATACGACGGAGACGTGTCAGCATCCCCAAGCTTAATTCCTGCTCGTCCTCGAGTAGGTAAATGATAGAAAAAGATAATTTTTGATGTGGAATGCTACCTAACATAAACTTGATCATAAGTCTAGTCATGGCATGAATATTAAGACATAAGTGATTCAAAGCAATAGTCTATAATTTGACATAAAGACATCAATACTCAGGCATCCCAACAAACAATCATGTCTTTCAGAATATCAAATGCTAAAGAATGTTATCCCTACAAAATCATATAGTCTTGTCATGCTCTGTCTTCCTAACACAAAGTATAAATCATGTACTACCCCGGTGTCAGCCAAGCAATTGGTTCATACTTTTTAACGCGCTTCAGCATTTTCACTCTCACGCAATACATGAGTGCAAGCCATGGATATAGCACTATCGGTGGAATAGAGTATGATGATAGGGGTAAATATAGAGAAGACAAAAAGTAAGAAAGTCTCACATCGACGCGGCTAACCAACGGGCTATGTAGACGCCCATCAATTGATATCAATGCGAGGAGTAGGGATTGCCATGCAACGGATGCACTAAGAGCTATACGTGTATGAAAGCTCAATATGAAACTAAGTGGGTTTGCATGAAACTCTACTATGAAAAATTCCCACTAGTATATGAAAGTGACAACATAGGAGACTCTCTATATGAAAAACATGGTGCTACTTTGAAGCACAAGTGTGGTATTTGCATGCCCCTTCTCTTTTCTCTTTCATTCATTTTTTCCTTTTTTCTTTTTCCTTTTTCTTCCTTTTTTTTCTTTTTGTCCGGAGTCTCATCCCGACTTGTGGGGGAATCATGGTCTCCATCATCCTTTCATCACTGGGACAATGCTCTAATAATGAATAATGATGATCATCACACTTCTATTTACTTATAACTCAAAAAAAAATTACAACTCGATACCTATGACGAAATATGACTCTATGTGAATGTCTTCGGCAATGTACCAGGATGTGCAATGATCTAGCGTAACATGTATGAAAAATGATGAACGGTGGCTGAGCCACAACTACTATGTTAGCTATATGATCATGCAAAGCAATATGACAATGAATGCTCAAGTCATCAAACGGAAGTGGTGGAAGTTGCATGGCAATATATCTCGGAATGGCCATGGAAAGGCTAAGGCTTATGTGTGATAGAGCGTATCATATCACGGGGTTTGGATGCACCGGCGAAGTTTGCACCACGTCTCGAGGTGAGAAAGGGCAATGCACAGTACCATAGAGGCTAGCAAATTGTGAAAAGGTAAGAGTGCATATAATCCATGGACTCACATTAGTCATAAACAACTCATACACTTATTGCAAAAGTTTATTAGCCCTCGAAGCAAAGTAATACTACGCATGCTCCTAGAGGGGAGGTTGGTAGGAGTTAACCATCGTGCGCCCCCGACCTTCACACAAAGGTAGACAATCAAGGATAAGTTGTGCTCCAACTTCCCGGCATAACGAGAGACTATATATGTGTTGGAAATATGCCCTAGAGGCAATAATAAATGGTTATTATTATATTTCTTTGTTCATGATAATCGTCTATTGTTCATGCTATAATTGTATTGTCCGGAAATCGTAATACATGTGTGGATGCATAGACCACAACGTGTCCCTAGTAAGCCTCTAGTTGACTAGCTCGTTGATCAACAGATAGTCAAGGTTTCCTGACTATGGACATTGGATGTCATTGATAACGGGATCACATCATTAGGAGAATGATGTGATGTACAGGACCCAATCCTAAGCATAGCATAAAAGATCGTGTAGTTTCGTTTGCTAGAGCTTTTCCAATGTCAAGTATCTTTTCCTTAGACCATGAGATCGTGCAACTCCCGGATACCGTAGGAGTGCTTTGGATGTGCCAAACGTCACAACGTAACTGGGTGACTATAAAGGTGCACTACGGGTATCTCCGAAAGTGTCTGTTGGGTTGGCACGGATCGAGACTGGGATTTGTCACTCCGTGTGACGGAGAGGTATCTCTGGGCCCACTCGGTAATGCATCATCATAATGAGCTCTATGTGACTAAGGCGTTAGTCACGGGATCATGCATTGCGGTACGAGTAAAGAGACTTGCCGGTAACGAGATTGAACAAGGTATTGGGATACCGACGATCGAATCTCGGGCAAGTAACATACCGATTGACAAAGGGAATTGCATACGGGATTGATTGAATCCTCGACACCGTGGTTCATCCGATGAGATCATCGTGGAACATGTGGGAGCCAACATGGGTATCCAGATCCCGCTGTTGGTTATTGACCGGAGAGGCGTCTCGGTCATGTCTGCATGTCTCCCGAACCCGTAGGGTCTACACACTTAAGGTTCGGTGACGCTAGGGTTGTAGAGATATGTGTATGCGGAAACCCGAAAGTTGTTCGGAGTCCCGGATGAGATCCCGGACGTCACGAGAGGTTCCGGAATGGTCCGGAGGTGAAGAATTATATATAGGAAGTCAAGTTTCGGCCACCGGGAAAGTTTCGGGGGTTACCGGTATTGTACCGGGACCACCGGAAGGGTCCCGGGGGTCCACCGGGTGGGGCCACCTATCCCGGAGGGGCCCGTGGGCTGAAGTGGGAAGGGAACCAGCCCCTAGTGGGCTGGGCGCCCCCCATGGGCCTCCCCCCATGCGCCTAGGGTTGGGAACCCTAGGGTGGGGGGGCTTCCCACTTGCCTTGGGGGGCAAGGCACCCCCCTTGGCCGCCGCCCCTTGCCCTAGATGGGTTGTGGCCGGCGCCCCCCTCCCAGGGGGCCTATATAAAGGGGGGGAGGGAGGGCAGCAGGAACACAACCTTGGGCGCCTCCCTCCTCCCCTGCAACACCTCTCTCTCTCTCGTATAAGCTCGGCGAAGCCCTGCCGACATCCCGCTGCATCCACCACCACGCCGTCGTGCTGCTGGATCTCCATCAACCTCTCCTTCCCCCTTGCTGGATCAAGAAGGAGGAGACGTCGCTGCACCGTATGTGTGTTGAACGCGGAGGTGCCGTCCGTTCGGCACTCGGTCATCGGTGATTTGGATCACGGTGAGTACGACTCCGTCATCCACGTTCATTGGAACGCTTCCGCTCGCGATCTACAAGGGTATGTAGATGCACTCCTTTCCCCTCGTTGCTAGTATACTCCATAGATGCATCTTGGTGAGCGTAGGAAAATTTTAAAATTATGCTACGATTCCCAACAGTGGCATCATGAGCCAGGCCTATGCGTAGTTACTATGCACGAGTAGAACACAAAGCAGTTGTGGGCGTTGAGTTTGCCAATTCTTCTTGCCGCTACTAGTCGTTTCTTGTTTCGGCGGCATTGTAGGATGAAGCGGCCCGGACCGACCTTACACGTACGCTGACGTGAGACAGGTTCCACCGACTGACATGCACTAGTTGCATAAGGTGGCTAGCGGGTGTCTGTCTCTCCTACTTTAGTCGGAACGGATTCGATGAAAAGGGTCCTTATGAAGGGTAAATAGAAATTGGCAAATCACGTTGTGGTCATACGTAGGTAAGAAAACGTTCTTGCTAGAAACCTACAAACCACGTAAAAACTTGCAACAACAATTAGAGGACGTCTAACTTGTTTTTGCAGCAAGTGCTATGTGATGTGATATGGCCAGAAGATGTGATGAATGATATATGTGATGTATGAGATTGATCATATTCTTGTAATAGGAATCACGACTTGCATGTCGATGAGTATGACAACCGGCAGGAGCCATAGGAGTTGTCTTTATTATTTTGTATGACCTGCGTGTCATTGAATAACGCCATGTAATTTACTTTACTTTGTTGCTAAACGCGTTAGCCATAGAAGTAGAAGTAATCGTTGGCGTGACGACTTCATGAAGACACAATGATGGAGATCATGATGATGGAGATCATGGTGTCATGCCGGTGACGAAGATGATCATGGTGCCCCGAAGATGGAGATCAAAGGAGCATAATGATATTGGCCATATCATGTCACTATTTGATTGCATGTGATGTTTATCATGTTTTTGCATCTTATTTGCTTAGAATGACGGTAGTAAGTAAGATGATCCCTTATGATAATTTCAAGAAAACTGTTCCCCCTAACTGTGCACCGTTGCGAAGGTTCGTTGTTTCGAAGCACCACGTGATGACCGGGTGTGATAGATTCTAACGTTCGAATACAACGGGTGTTGACGAGCCTAGCATGTACAGACATGGCCTCGGAACACACGCAATACACTTAGGTTGACTTGACGAGCCTAGCATGTACAGACATGGCCTCGGAACACGGAGGACCGAAAGGTCGAGCATGAGTCGTATAGAAGATACGATCAACATGGAGATGTTCACCGATCTTGACTCGTCCGTCTCACGTGATGATCGGACACGGCCTAGTTAAATTCGGATCATGCATCACTTAGATGACTAGAGGGATGTCTATCTGAGTGGGAGTTCATTAAATAATTTGATTAGATGAACTTAATTATCATGAACTTAGTCTAAAATCTTTACACTATGTCTTGTAGATCAAATGGCCAACGTTGTCCTCAATTTCAACGCGTTCCTAGAGAAAACCAAGCTGAAAGATGATGGCAGCAACTATACGGACTGGGTCCGGAACCTGAGGATCATCCTCATAGTAGCCAAGAAAGATTATGTCTTAGAAGCACCGCTAGGTGAAGCACCAATCCCTGAGAACCAAGACGTTATGAACGCTTGGCAGCAGCGTGCTGATGATTACTCCCTCGTTCAGTGCGGCATGCTTTACAGCTTAGAACCGGGTCTCCAAAAGCGTTTTGAGAAACATGGAGCATATGAGATGTTCGAGGAGCTGAAATTGGTTTTCCAAGCTCATGCCCGGGTCGAGAGATATGATGTCTCCGACAAGTTCTTCAGCTGTAAAATGGAGGAGAATAGTTCTGTTAGTGAGCACATACTCAGAATGTCTGGGTTGCACAACCGCTTGTCTCAGCTGGGAGTTAATCTCCCGGATGACGCGGTCATTGACAGAATCCTCCAGTCGCTTCCACCAAGCTACAAGAGCTTTGTGATGAACTTCAATATGCAGGGGATGGAAAAGACCATTCCTGAGGTATATTCAATGCTGAAATCAGCTGAGGTAGAGATCAGAAAAGAACATCAAGTGTTGATGGTGAATAAAACCACTAAGTTCAAGAAGGGCAAGGGTAAGAAGAACTTCAAGAAGGACGGCAAGGGAGTTGCCGCGCCCGGTAAACCAGTTACTGGGAAGAAGTCAAAGAATGGACCCAAGCCCGAGACTGAGTGCTTTTATTGCAAGGGAAGTGGTCACTGGAAGCGGAACTGCCCCAAATACTTAGCGGACAAGAAGAAGGCCGGCAACACCAAAGGTATATGTGATATACATGTAATTGATGTGTACCTTACCAGTACTCGTAGTAGCTCCTGGGTATTTGATACCGGTGCGGTTGCTCATATTTGTAACTCAAAACAGGAACTACGGAATAAACGGAGACTGGCGAAGGACGAGGTGACGATGCGCGTCGGGAATGGTTCCAAGGTCGATGTGATCGCCGTCGGCACGCTACCTCTGCATCTACCCACGGGATTAGTTTTAAACCTCAATAATTGTTATTTAGTGCCAGCTTTGAGCATGAACATTGTATCTGGATCTCGTTTAATTCGAGATGGCTACTCATTTAAATCCGAGAATAATGGTTGTTCTATTTATTTGAGAGATATGTTTTATGGTCATGCCCCGCTGGTCAATGGTTTATTTTTGATGAATCTCGAACGTGATGTTACACATGTTCATAGTGTGAATACCAAAAGATGTAAAGTTGATAACGATAGTCCCACATACTTGTGGCACTGCCGCCTTGGTCACATTGGTGTCAAGCGCATGAAGAAGCTCCATGCAGATGGACTTTTGGAGTCTCTTGATTACGAATCATTTGACACGTGCGAACCATGCCTCATGGGTAAGATGACCAAGACTCCGTTCTCCGGAACAATGGAGCGAGCAACCAACTTATTGGAAATCATACATACCGATGTGTGTGGTCCAATGAGTGTTGAGGCTCGCGGAGGATATCGTTATGTTCTCACTCTCACTGATGATTTAAGTAGATATGGGTATGTCTACCTAATGAAACACAAGTCTGAAACCTTTGAAAAGTTCAAGGAATTTCAGAGTGAAGTTGAGAATCAACGTGACAGGAAAATAAAATTCTTACGATCAGATCGTGGTGGAGAATATTTAAGTCACGAATTTGGTACACACTTAAGGAAATGTGGAATAGTTTCACAACTCACGCCGCCTGGAACACCTCAGAGAAATGGTGTGTCCGAACGTCGTAATCGCACTCTATTGGATATGGTGCGATCTATGATGTCTCTTACAGATTTACCGCTCTCATTTTGGGGCTATGCTTTAGAGACCGCCGCATTCACTTTAAATAGGCTCCGTCGAAATCCGTTGAGACGACACCGTATGAATTATGGTTTGGGAAGAAACCTAAGCTGTCGTTTCTAAAAGTTTGGGGATGCGATGCTTATGTCAAGAAACTTCAACCTGAAAAGCTCGAACCCAAGTCGGAAAAATGCGTCTTCATAGGATACCCTAAGGAAACTATTGGGTATACCTTCTACCTCAGATCCGAAGGCAAGATCTTCGTTGCCAAGAACGGGTCCTTTCTGGAGAAGGAGTTTCTCTTGAAAGAATTGAGTGGGAGGAAAGTGGAACTTGATGAGGTGATAGTCACCCCTTCCGAACCGGAAAGTAGCACAGCGCGGGAAGATGTTCCTGTGGTGCCTGCACCGACTGGGGAGGAAGTTAATGATGATGATCATGAAGCTTCGGATCAAGTTACTGAACTTCGTAGGTCCACAAGGACACGTTCCGCACCAGAGTGGTACGGCAACCCTGTCCTGGAAATCATGTTGTTAGACAACGGTGAACCTTCGAACTATGAAGAAGCGATGGCGGGCCCGGATTCCGACAAATGGCTAGAAGCCATGAAATCCGAGATAGGATCCATGTATGAAAACGAAGTATGGACTTTGACTGACTTTCCCGATGATCGGCGAGCCATAGAAAACAAGTGGATCTTTAAGAAGAAGACAGACGCGGATGGTAATGTGACTATCTATAAGGCTCGACTTGTCGCTAAGGGTTATCGACAAGTTCAAGGGGTTGACTACGATGAGACTTTCTCACCCGTAGCGAAGCTGAAGTCCGTCCGAATCATGTCAGCAATTGCCGCATACTATGATTATGAGATATGGCAGATGGACGTCAAAACGGCATTCCTTAACGGCTTCCTTAAGGAAGAGTTGTATATGATGCAGCCGGAAGGTTTTGTCGATCCTAAGAATGCTAACAAAGTATGCAAGCTCCAGCGCTCAATCTATGGGCTGGTGCAAGCATCTCGGAGTTGGAACATTCGCTTTGATGAGATGATCAAAGCGTTTGGGTTTACACAGACTTATGGAGAAGCCTGTGTTTACAAGAAAGTGAGTGGGAGCTCTGTAGCATTTCTCATATTATATGTGGATGACATATTATTGATGGGAAATGATATAGAATTCTTGGAAAGTATAAAGGCCTATTTGAATAAGTGTTTTCAATGAAGGACCTTGGAGAAGCTGCTTATATATTAGGCATCAAGATCTATAGAGATAGATCAAGACGCCTCATTGGTCTTTCACAGAGTACATACCTTGACAAGATATTGAAGAAGTTCAATATGGATCAGTCCAAGAAGGGGTTCTTGCCTGTATTGCAAGGTGTGCAATTGAGCACGGCTCAATGCCGACCCTCAATGCCCGACCACGGCAGAAGATAGAGAAAAGATGAGTGTCATCCCCTATGCCTCGGCCATAGGGTCTATTATGTATGCCATGCTGTGTACCAGACCTGATGTAAACCTTGCCGTAAGTTTGGTAGGAAGGTACCAAAGTAATCCCGGCATGGAACACTGGACAGCAGTCAAGAATATCCTGAAGTACCTGAAGAGGACTAAGGATATGTTTCTTGTTTATGGAGGTGACGAAGAGCTCGTCGTAAAGGGTTACGTCGACGCTAGCTTCGACACAGATCTGGATGACTCGAAGTCACAAACCGGATACGTGTATATTTTGAATGGAGGAGCAGTAAGCTGGTGCAGTTGCAAGCAAAGCGTCGTGGCGGGATCTACATGTGAAGTGGAGTACATGGCAGCCTCGGAGGCAGCACAGGAAGTAGTCTGGATGAAGGAGTTCATTACCGACCTAGGGGTGATTCCCAATGCGTCGGGCCCGATGACTCCCTTCTGTGACAACACTGGAGCTATTGCCCTTGCGAAGGAGCCCAGGTTTCACAGGAAGACCAGGCATATCAAGCGTCGCTTCAACTCCATTCGTGAAAGTGTTCAAAATGGAGACATAGATATTTGTAAAGTACATACGGACCTGAATGTAGCAGATCCGTTGACTAAACCTCTTCCTAGAGCAAAACATGATCAACACCAAGACGCAATGGGTGTTCGATTCATCACAATGTAACTAGATTATTGACTCTAGTGCAAGTGGGAGACTGTTGGAAATATGCCCTAGAGGCAATAATAAATGGTTATTATTATATTTCTTTGTTCATGATAATCGTCTATTGTTCATGCTATAATTGTATTGTCCGGAAATCGTAATACATGTGTGAATGCATAGACCACAACGTGTCCCTAGTAAGCCTCTAGTTGACTAGCTCGTTGATCAACATATAGTCAAGGTTTCCTGACTATGGACATTGGATGTCATTGATAACGGGATCACATCATTAGGAGAATGATGTGATGGACAGGACCCAATCCTAAGCATAGCATAAAAGATCGTGTAGTTTGTTTGCTAGAGCTTTTCCAATGTCAAGTATCTTTTCCTTAGACCATGAGATCGTGCAACTCCCGGATACCGTAGGAGTGCTTCGGGTGTGCCAAACGTCACAACGTAACTGGGTGACTATAAAGGTGCACCACGGGTATCTCCGAAAGTGTCTGTTGGGTTGGCACGGATCGAGACTGGGATTTGTCACTCCGTGTGACGGAGAGGTATCTCTGGGCCCACTCGGTAATGCATCATCATAATGAGCTCTATGTGACTAAGGCGTTAGTCACGGGATCATGCATTGCGGTACGAGTAAAGAGACGTGCCGGTAACGAGATTGAATAAGGTATTGGGATACCGACGATCGAATCTCGGGCAAGTAACATACCGATTGACAAAGGGAATTGCATACGGGATTGATTGAATCCTCGACATCGTGGTTCATCCGATGAGATCATCGTGGAACATGTGGGAGCCAACATGGGTATCCAGATCCCGCTGTTGGTTATTGACCGGAGAGGCGTCTCGGTCATGTCTGCATGTCTCCCGAACCTGTAGGGTCTACACACTTAAGGTTCGGTGACGCTAGGGTTGTAGAGATATGTGTATGCGGAAACCTGAAAGTTGTTCGGAGTCCCGGATGAGATCCCGGACGTCATGAGAGGTTCCGGAATGGTCCGGAGGTGAAGAATTATATATAGGAACTCAAGTTTCGGCCACCGGGAAAGTTTCGGGGGTTACCCGTATTGTACCGGGACCACCGGAAGGGTCCCGGGGGTCCACCGGGTGGGGCCACCTATCCCGGAGGGCCCCGTGGGCTGAAGTGGGAAGGGAACCAGCCCCTAGTGGTCTGGGCGCCCCCCCATGGGCCTCCCCCCATGCGCCTAGGGTTGGGAACCCTAGGGTGGGGGGGCTTCCCACTTGCCTTGGGGGGCAAGGCACCCCCCTTGGCCGCCGCCCCTTGCCGTAGATGGGTTGTGGCAGGCGCCCCCCCTCCCAGGGGGCCTATATAAAGGGGGGAGGGAGGGCAGCAGGAACACAGCCTTGGGAGCCTCCCTCCTCCCCTGCAACACCTCTCTCTCTCTCGTATAAGCTCGGCGAAGCCCTGCCGACATCCCGCTGCATCCACCACCACGCCGTCGTGCTGCTGGATCTCCATCAACCTCTCCTTCCCCCTTGCTGGATCAAGAAGGAGGAGACGTCGCTGCACCGTACGTGTGTTGAACGCGGAGGTGCCGTCCGTTCGGCACTCGGTCATCGGTGATTTGGATCACAGCGAGTACGACTCCGTCATCCACGTTCATTGGAACGCTTCCGCTCGCGATCTACAAGGGTATGTAGATGCACTCCTTTCCCCTCGTTGCTAGTATACTCCATAGATGCATCTTGGTGAGCGTAGGAAAATTTTAAAATTATGCTACGATTCCCAACAATATGCATGCTTCGGGAATCACAAACATTAACACCAATATCTTACTAAACAGAAGGTGAATCAAGTGTAGAGCTAGATGGCAGTTCCTTACCTCCCCTCGTAGTTGAGGAATAAATTTTAGTTTTCTCATTGTTCAAGTTGTTCATAGTGACCAGCAGATATAAATCCCAAGTGACTCAAAGAATAGAGCTATGCTCCCTGGCAACGGCGCCAGAAAATAGTCTTGATAATCCACAAGTATAGGGGATCGCAACAGTTTTCGAGGGTAGAGTATTCAACCCAAATTTATTGATTCGACACAAGGGGATCCAAAGAATATTCTCAAGTATTAGCAGTTGAGTTGTCAATTCAACCACACCCGGATAACTTAATATCTGCAGCAAAGTATTTAGTAGCAAAGTAGTATGGAAGTAACGGTAACGGTAGCAAAAGTAATATTTTTGGGTTTTGTAGTGATTGTAATAGTAGCAGCGGAAAAGTAAATAAGCGAAGAACAATATGTGAAAAGCTCGTAGGCATTGGATCGGTGATGGAGAATTATGCCGGATGCGGTTCATCATGTAACAATCATAACATAGGGTGACACAGAACTAGCTTCAATTCATCAATGTAATGTAGGCATGTATTCCGTATATAGTCATACGTGCTTATGGAAAAGAACTTGCATGACATCTTTTGTCCTACCCTCCCGTGGCAGCGGGGTCCTATTGGAAACTAAGGGATATTAAGGCCTCCTTTTAATAGAGTACAGGAACAAAGCATTACCACATAGTGAATACATGAACTCCTCAAACTACGGTCATCACCGGGAGTGGTCCTGATTATTGTCACTTCGGGGTTGCCGGATCATAACACATAGTAGGTGACTATAGACTTGCAAGATAGGATCAAGAACTCACATATATTCATGAAAACATAATAGGTTCAGATCTGAAATCATGGCACTCGGGCCCTAGTGACAAGCATTAAGCATAGCAAAGTCATAGCAACATCAATCTCAGAACATAGTGGATACTAGGGAACAAACTCTAACAAATCTAACTCGATTACATGATAAATCTCATCCAACCCATCACCGTCTAGCAAGCCTACGATGGAATTACTCACGCACGGCGGTGAGCATCATGAAATTGGTGATGGAGGATGGTTGATGATGACGACGGCGATGGATCCCCCTCTCCGGAGCCCCGAACGGACTCCAGATCAGCCCTCCCGAGAGAGTTTAGGGCTTGGCGGCGGCTCCGTATCGTAAAACGCAATGAATCCTTCTCTCTGATTTTTTTCTCCCCGAACACGAATATATAGAGTTGGAGTTGAGGTCGGTGGAGCTCCAGGGGGCCCACGAGGCACGGG
>NC_057814.1:119959680-119981266 GCF_018294505.1 Triticum aestivum
TACCCTCATGGACAGGGTGTGGGCCCCCTAGTCTTGATTCTTTCGCCAGTATTTTTTATATTTTCCAAAAATAATCTCCGTTGATTTTCAGGTCATTCCGAGAACTTTTGTTTCTGCACAAAGATAACACCATGGTAATTTTGCTGAAAACAACGTCAGTCCGGGTTAGTTCCATTCAAATCATGCAAGTTAGAGTCCAAAACAAGGGCAAAAGTGTTTGGAAAAGTAGATACGACGGAGACGTATCAACTCGCCCAAGCTTAAGCCTTTGCTTGTCCTCAAGCAATTCAGTTGATAAACTGAAAGTGATAAAGAAAAACTTTTACAAACTCTGTTTGCTCTTGTTGTTGTAAATATGTAAAGCCAGCATTCAAGTTTTTAGCAAAGATTATGACTAACCATATTCACAATAACATTTAGGTCTCATGTTTACTCATGTCAATGGCATAATCAACTAGCGAGCAATAATAATAAATCTCGGATGACAACACTTTCTCAGAACAATCATGATATGATATAACAAGATGGTATCTCGCTAGCCCTTTCTGAGACCACAAAACATAAATGCAGAGCACCTTTAAAGATCAAGGACTGACTAAACATTGTAATTCATGGTAAAAGAGATCCAGTCATAGTCATACTCAATATAAATTAATAGTAATGGATGCAAATGACAGCGGTGCTCTCCAGCTGGTGCTTTTTAATAAGAGGGTGATGACTCAACATAAAAGTAAATAGATAGGCCCTTCGCAGAGGGAAGCAGGGATTTGTAGAGGTGCCAGAGCTCGATTTTGAAATAGAGATAAATAATATTTTGAGCGGCATACTTTCATTGTCAACATAACAACCGAGAGATGGCGGTATCTTCCATGCTACACACATTATAGGCGGTTCCCGAGTAGAATGGTAAAGTTTATACTCCCCCTCCACCAACAAGCATCAATCCATGGCTTGCTCGAAACAACGAGTGCCTCGAACTAACAAGAGTCCCGGGGGAGTTTTGTTTGCAATTATTTTGATTTGATTTGCATAAATCATGGGACTGGGCATCCCGGTGACCAGCCATTTTCTCGTGAGTGAGGAGCGGAGTCCACTCCTCTTGAGAATAACCTGCCTAGCATGGAAGATACAAATAGCCCTAGTTGATACATGAGCTATTCGAGCATGCAAAACAGAATTTCATTTGAAGGTTTAGAGTTTGGCACATACAAATTTACTTGGAACGGTAGGTAGATACCGCATATAGGAAGGTATGGTGGACTCATATGGAATAACTTTGGGGTTTAAGGGATTGGATGCACAAGCAGTATTCCCGCTTAGTACAAGTGAAGGCTAGAAAAAGACTGGGAAGCGACCGAATAGAGAGCGATAACAGTCATGAACATGCATTAAAATTAATAAACATTGAGAGCAAGCATGAGTAGGATATAATCCACCATGAACATAAATATCATGAAAGCTATGTTGATTTTGTTTCAACTACATGCGTGAACATGTGCCAAGTCAAGTCACTCGAATCATTCAAAGGAGGATACCACCCTATCATACCACATCACAACCATTTTAATAGCATGTTGGCACGCAAGGTAAACCATTATAAACTCCTAGCGGATTAAGCATGGCATAAGCAACTATAATCTCTAATTGTCATTGCAAACATGTTTATTCATAATAAGCTGAATCAGGAACGATGAACTAATCATATTTACAAAAACAAGAGAGGTCGAGTTCATACCAGCTTCTCTCATCTCAATCAGTCCATCATATATTGTCATAATTGCCTTTCACTTGCACGACCGAACGATGTGAATAATAATAATAGTGCACGTGCATTGGACTAAGCTGGAATCTGCAGGCATTCAATACAAAGGAGAAGACAAGGCAATATGGGCTCTTGGTTAAATCAACAATAATGCATATAAGAGCCACTTCAACATTTTCATTATGGTCTTCTCCTATCGACCCCCAAAGAAAAGAAAAGAAATAAAACTATTTACACGGGAAAGCTCCCAACAAACAAAAGAAGAACGCGAAATATTTTTGGGTTTTCTTTTAGTTACTACTACTACAGCATGAAAGTAAACTAGCTAAAAGCTGCAACTAATTTTTTTGTTTTTCTTAAGGTTTATCAAACACACAAGAAGAAAGCATAAAAAGGAAATAAACTAGCATGGATATTACAGTGAAAAAGTATGAGCACCGATATCTAGCAATGAGTGTGTGAACATAAATGTAATGTCGGTGAGAAATATGTACTCCCCCAAGCTTAGGCTTTTGGCCTAAGTTGGTCTATGGCCACGGCTGGCCTAGCGGACATCCAAAGTTGTAGCTGGGGTCGTACTGAGATGCAGCGGCTATTGCATCGTGGGATGCAGCTTGGAGGCGAGCTGCCCTCGTCCTCCTCTCGTACTCATTTGCCTCCTCCCTGGTTATGACATATCTCCCCTTTGCCTGAAAGTCAAAGAGAGTAGGAGCAGGGAGGACAATATTGACGGCATGACGCCTGTCAAAGATTAGTCGGTACTGGAGAGGCGGTTCATCCCTCTCAACAAACTGATGGTGAACCATGGCATTAAAATCTAGATAAGAAGGAGGCAATTCCATATCATAATCACGAATAGGGATTTCAAGAAAATTAGCTAGACGGGTTGCATAAATTCCGCCAAAGAAATCTCCATTAATTCTATTATTATGCAACCTACGTGCAACAATGGCTCCCAAATTATAATGTTTATCTCCTAACACAGCGCTCCTGAGAACACTGAGATCAGGGACACACATGTGACATGCTTCATCCTTACCATTTATGCACCTACCTATGAAGAGAGCAAAATAATGTATAGCAGGAAAATGAATGCTCCCTGTGGTAGCTTGTGTTATATCTCTAGACTCCCCCACAGTTATACTAGCAAGAAAATCTCTAAATTCAGATTTGCGGGG
This sequence comes from Triticum aestivum, assembly GCF_018294505.1. NCBI lineage: Eukaryota > Viridiplantae > Streptophyta > Magnoliopsida > Poales > Poaceae > Triticum > Triticum aestivum. Next base: position 119,962,621 of record NC_057814.1, read on the forward strand.
CTCACTAGTGCTACCCCATTGTGGAAGTTTGCAAGCAGTATTAAAATCCTCTAAGTCCATAGTATAAGAATTTTCATAAAGATCAAACATGACAGTTTGAGAATTGCGTGATGATGAAAATTCAAACCTCCTCACAAAGGTATCAGTGAGATAGTGGTACTGTCGGCACTTATCTGCCTCAAAGCTCACAAGATCAGCGTTACACACATATGCGTTAAATTCTTCCTTGATTCCTGGTCGATCCATGAAGCCCTCTGAAGGCCATTCACAAGCCCGCACTTGAGCTTTCCTTGGTGGTTCATCATCGACATCACGCATTGCGAGCCTGGGCCCTTGCTTCCTTGAAGGACCACCTTGGTACATTTTCCTAAACATATTTCTTCTTCTGAAAAATTTCTGAAATTTTTAGTAACTTTAAATAAAAGTGAACCAAACTCAGCAAAATTGATAGCAACTACTCCCACAAGTGCCTAGAGACTATATCATGCATTAGAACTACTTGGAACCATATAAATTTGACATGCAAGCTCAAGAACATGGTCACCTAGGCAGCACAAATTTGCAATGAATAAAGCACTAGAACAAAAACTAATTGGACCATTGGAGGAGTCACATACCAAGGAACAATCCCCCAAAGCAGTTTTGTGAGAGGTGCTTTGAGCAAGGAGATCGAAAATCGCAGTAAAATGAGCAAGAACTCGTGTTTGAGCTGGTTGGTGATTTTTTTGGGAGGAAGAAGGAGTGTGTGGGTGCAGGAATAAGTGGAGGGGAGCCACCATGGGCCAACAAGGCAGGGGGGCGCGTCCCGGACCCTCGTGGCCAGGTGCTTGCTCCCCCTGCTGTGTTCTCAGTGCCAGATATTCTCAAATATTCCAGAAAAAATCATATTTCAATTTTGGGGCATTTGGAGAACTTTTATTTTCGGGGTATTTTTTATTGCATGGATAATTCAGAAAACTGACAGAAAATACTATTTTGGGACAATTGCATTTTTACCCCTAGTTGGTTCCTACCCATGGGTTTTTCCCTTACTTTTCGAGCTTGCTCAGTTTTGCCCTTACTTTTTCCATCAAGGTCCCTCGAATGCCCTTTGACCGTTTGACCAAAACTTTGAAAATTCATAACTAATTAATATGAACTTGGAAAAATGCAAATAAGATATCAAAATGTTCAGATAAACATTACCCTTATGTGCATATCATTTGCATTCAGGACAAAAGCACCCTTTAAAGTACCTGAGGTAACTAATATTATTAACATTATTAAAAATAAAAAGGTATAAACAATAATTTTTTTCATGAATAAAAATCACATGCAAATGTAGGTGATGTTTTCTGAACATCCTGATATCTTATTTGCATTTTCTGAGTTCGTATCAACTTGTTATGAAGTTTGCAAATAATGGTCAAAGTCGTTAGAACATTCTTAACAAGATGATACGAACTCAGAAAAATGCAAATAAGATATCTGGATGTTCAGAAAACATCACCTACATTTGCATGTAATTTTTATTCATGAAAAACATATTGTTTATACCTTTTTATTTTATTTTTAATAATGTTAATAACATTAATTACTTCAGGTAGTTTAAAGGGTGCTTTTGTCTTGAATGCAAATGATATGCACATAAAGGTAATGTTTATCTGAACATTTTGATATCTTATTTTCATTTTTCTGAATTCATATGAATTAGTTATGAATTTTTAAAGTTTTGGTCAAACGGTCAAAGGGCATTCGAGGGACCACGACGGAATAAGTAAGGGCAAAACTGAGCAAGCTCGAAAAGTAAGGGCAAAACCCGTGGGTAGGAACCAAATAGGGGTAAAAATGCAATTGTCCCTACTATTTTTGCTTTATTCATTCTAAATAACAGAAAGTAAAGGAGGGTACAGAAGGTTGTGCTTTCTAACTTCATCCATCTCATGCTCATCAAAAGGAATCCACTAACAAGGTTGATCAGGTCTTGTTAACAAACTCATTTCGAATAACATGGAACCGGAGAAATTTCGAATAACACTATATTACCTCAACGGGGATATGCACATCCCCAATAATAAGAATATCATATCTCTTTTTGACAGTAGGAAGAGGAAATTCAAAACCTCCAAAAATAATCGATGGAATTTTTCCAATAGAATTTATACTGTGGACTTGAGGTTGTTTCCTTGGAAAGTGTACCGTATGCTCATTACCATTGACATGAAAAGTGACATTGCCTTTGTTGCAATCAATAACAGCCCCTGTAGTATTCAAAAAGGGTCTTCCAAGAATAATAGACATACTATCGTCCTCGGGGATATCAAGAATAACAAAGTCCGTTAAAATAGTAACGTTTGCAACCACAACAGGCACATCCTCACAAATATCGACAGGTATAACAGTTGATTTATCGGCCATTTGCAAAGATATTTCAGTAGGTGTCAACTTATTCAAATCAAGTCTACGATATAAAGAGAGAGGCATAACACTAACACCGGCTCCAAGATCACATAAAGCAGTTTTCACATAGTTTCTTTTAATGGAGCATGGTATAGTTGGTACTCCTGGATCTCCTAGTTTCTTAGGTATTCCACCTTTAAAAGTATAATTAGCAAGCATGGTGGAAATTTCAGCTTTCATTATCTTTCTCTTATTTGTAACAATATCTTCCATATACTTAGCATAAGGATTCATCTTAAGCATATCAGTCAAACGCATACGCAAAAAGATAGGTCTAATCATTTCAGCAAAGCGCTCAAAATCCTCATCATCCTTTTTCTTGGATGGTTTGGGAGGAAAAGGCATGGGTTTCTGAACCCATGGTTCCCTTTCTTTACCGTGCTTCCTAGCAACAAAGTCTCTCTTATCATAACATTGATTCTTTGATTGTGGGTTATCAAGATCAACAGCAGGTTCAATCTCTACATCATTGTTATTACTAGGTTGAGCATCAACATGAACATCATCATTAACATTATCACTAGGTTCATGTTCATTAACAGATTGTGTTTCAGCATCAGAAATAGAAATATCATTGGGATTCTCAGGTGTGTCAAAAACAGGTTCACTAGAAGCATGCAAAGTCCTATCATTTTTCTTTTTCTTCTTTTTAGAAGGACTAGGTGCATCAACATTATTTCTCTGGGAATCCTGCTCAATTCTCTTAGGGCGGCCCTCAGGATACAAAGGTTCCTGAGTTACTTTACCTCCTCTAGTTGCAACTCTAACAGCAAAGTCATTATTCTTACTATTCAATTCACTGAGCAAATCATTCTGAGCTTTAAGTACTTGTTCTACTTGAGTGGTAACCATAGAAGCATGTTTACTAATGAGTTTAAGTTCACCTTTAACTCTAGACATATAATCACTCAAGTGTTCAATCATATAAGCATTGTGTTTTAATTGTCTACCAAAGTAAGCATTGAAGTTTTCTTGTTTAACAATAAAATTGTCAAACTCATCTAAGCATTGTCTAGCAGACTTATAGTGAGGAATATCACCTTCATCAAATCTATAGAGAGAATTTACCTTTACTAACTGTGTCGGGTTACCAAGACCATGTGTTTCTTCAATAGGTGATGGATTAAAACCGTGTATTTCTTCAACAGGCGGTAAATTAAGACCATGTATTTCTTCAACAGGAGGTAAATTCTTAACATCCTTAGCTTTTATACCTTTTTCTTTCATAGATTTCTTTGCCTCTTGCATATCTTCAGGACTGAGAAATAGAATACCCCTTTTCTTCGGAGTTGGCTTAGGAGTTGGTTCAGGAAGTGTCCAATTGTTTTCATTGGTCAACATATTATTCAATAGAATTTCAGCTTGATCAACAATTCTTTCCCTAAAAACACAACCAGCACAACTATCCAGGTGGTCTCTGGAAGCATCGGTTAGTCCATTATAAAAGATATCAAGTATTTCATTTTTCTTGAGAGGATGATCAGGCAAAGCATTAAGTAATTGAAGAAGCCTCCCCAAGCTTGTGGGAGACTCTCTTCTTCGATTTGCACAAAATTATATATTTCCCTTAAAGCAGCTTGTTTCTTATGAGCGGGGAAATATTTAGCAGAGAAGTAATAAATCATATCCTAGGGACTACGCACACAACCAGGATCAAGAGAATTAAACCCTATCTTAGCATCACCCTTTAATGAGAACGGAAATATCTTAAGGATATAATAGTAGCGAGTTTTATCATCATTAGTGAACAGGGTGGCTATATCATTTAATTTAGTAAGATGTGCCACAATAGTTTCAGATTCATAGCCATAGAAAGGATCAGATTCAACCAAAGTAATTATATCAGGGTCGACAGAGAATTCATAATCCTTATCAGTAACAAAGATAGGTGAAGTAGCATAAGCAGGATCATATTTCATTCTAGCATTCAGAGATTTTTGTTTCAGCTTAGCTAGTAATTTCTTAAGATCATTCCTATCATTGCAAGCAAGAAAGTCTCTAGCAGTTCCTTCATCCATAACATAGCCCTCAGGCACAACATGCAATTCATATTTAGGGGGAAAATCTCCATCATCACTTTCATCAATATTATCAGTTTCAATAATTTCATTCTCTCTAACCCTAGCAAGTTGTTCATCAAGAAATTCACCAAGTGGCACAGTAGTATCAAGCATAGAAGTAGTTTCATCATAAGTATCATGCATAGCAGAAGTGGCATCATCAATAACATGCGACATATCAGAATTAATAGCAGAAGCAGGTTTAGGTGTCGCAAGCTTACTCAAAACAGAAGGTGAATCAAGTGTAGAGCTAGATGACAGTTCCTTACCTCCCCTCGTAGTTGAGGGATAAATTTTAGTTTTCTCATCGTTCAAGTTCTTCATAGTGACCAGCAGATATAAATTCCAAGTGACTCAAAGAATAGAGCTATGCTCCCTGGCAACGGCGCCAGAAAATAGTCTTGATAACCCACAAGTATAGGGGATCGCAACAGTTTTCAAGGGTAGAGTATTCAACCCAAATTTATTGATTCGACACAAGGGGAGCCCAAGAATATTCTCAAGTATTAGCAGTTGAGTTGTCAATTCAACCACACCTGGATAACTTAATATCTGCAGCAAAGTATTTAGTAGCAAAGTAGTATGGAAGTAACGGTAACGGTAGCAAAAGTAATATTTTTGGGTTTTGTAGTGATTGTAACAGTAGCAGCGGAAAAGTAAATAAGCGAAGAACAATATGTGAAAAGCTCGTAGGCATTGGATCGGTGATGGAGAATTATGCCGGATGCGGTTCATCATGTAAACAATCATAACATAGGGTGACACAAAACTAGTTCCAATTCATCAATGTAATGTAGGCATGTATTCCGAATATAGTCATACATGCTTATGGAAAAGAACTTGCATGACATCTTTTGTCCTACCCTCCCGTGGCAGCGGGGTCCTATTGGAAACTAAGGGATATTAAGGCCTCCTTTTAATAGAGTACCGGAACAAAGCATTAACACATACTGAATACATGAACTCCTCAAACTACGGTCATCACCGGGAGTGGTCCCGATTATTGTCACTTCGGGGTTGCCGGATCATAACACATAGTAGGTGACTATAGACTTGCAAGATAGGATCAAGAACTCACATATATTCATGAAAACATAATAGGTTCAGATCTGAAATCATGGCACTCGGGCCCTAGTGACAAGCATTAAGCATAGCAAAGTCATAGCAACATCAATCTCAGAACATAGTGGATACTAGGGATCAAACCCTAAGAAATCTAACTCGATTACATGATAAATCTCATCCAACCCATCACCGTCCAGCAAGCCTACGATGGAATTACTCACACACGGCGGTGAGCATCATGAAATTGGTGATGGAGGATGGTTGATGATGACGACGGCGACGGATCCCCCTCTCCGGAGCCTCGAACGGACTCCATATCAGCCCTCCCGAGAGAGTTTAGGGCTTGGCGGCGGCTCCATATCGTAAAACGCGATGAATCCTTCTCTCTGATTTTTTTCTCCCCGAACACGAATATATAGAGTTGGAGTTGAGGTCGGTGGAGCTCCAGGGGGCCCACGAGGCAGGGGGCGCGCCCGAGGGGCAGGCGCGCCTCCCACCCTCGTGGACAGGGTGTGGGCCCCTTGGTCTTGATTCTTTCGCTAGTATTTTTTATATTTTCCAAAAATAATCTCCGTTGATTTTCAGGTCATTCCGAGAACTTTTGTTTCTGCACAAAGATAACACCATGGCAATTCTGCTGAAAACAGCGTCAGTCCGGGTTAGTTCCATCCAAATCATGCAAGTTAGAGTCCAAAACAAGGGAAAAAGTGTTTGGAAAAGTAGATACGACGGAGACGTATCACCTCCCACATATTATCATCTCTATATCGCAAAACTATTGCAAGGAATCAAACATATCATATTCAGTGATCCACAAGTTTTATGTAGGATTTTATGACTAACCATGCAATTGACCAATTCCATTTGTCTCTCTAAATAGATATAAGTGAAGCATGAGAGTTTAATTCTTTCTACAAAAGATCATGCTCTAACAAATATAAGTGAAGCAAAAGAGCATTCTACAAACATCGGTTTTCTATGTGAAGAGAAACAGGCAATCCAAACTTCAAATAATATAAGTGAAGCACATGAAGCATTCTATAAAGCCATACTCAAAAGATATAAGTGAAGTGCAATGAGCATTCTATAAATCAACCATGGACTATCTCACACCAGCATGGTGCATAAAATAAAAGTGAAAAATAAATGCAAAAGACGCTCCAAGATTTGCACATATCACATGAACGAAACGAATCCGAAAACATACCGATACTTGTTGAAGAAAGATGGGAAGCCTTCCAGGGCATCCCCAAGCTTAGACGCTTGAGTATCCTTGAATATTTACTTGGGGTGCCTTGGGCATCCCCAAGCTTGAGCTCTTGCCTCTCCTCCTTCTCCTCACATCGAGACCTCCTCGATCTTCGAACACTTCATCCACACAAAACTTAACCGAACTTTTAGTGGCGGGGTTAGTGAATATGGCAATGAAATCCCATCATGTACTGCTGTAACATTATTGTATAATTATAAACAAACATTACCCACTGTACACTATCACAATTCTATGGCCCCAAGTCAAGGAGGCTTCAACAAGAAATCAAACATACGCAAATAATGAAGCTGTAATAGCAATCTGTGAAAACAGACAGTCTGTAAAGATTCGAACATCCACCATACTTCTGTAACTCAAAAAATTCTAAAACAATTAGGAAAAATAAAAAATTTGTATAGAAAGACAGTGCAAAAAGTTTCAGAACCATTTGACATTCCAGTAAAAAAAATGTAAAATTGAGCTCTACAGCCAAAGTTTCTGTTTTGCACCACACAAACCAACAAGAAATTTAAACATCCTAAAGGCAAATGTTGGCACATTATTTTTATAATACAATGGAATTGTACAAGGGGATAATTATTTTGTTGAAAAGTTTTTGTAATTAAGATTCACAGAGTTTCCGTGAGCATGAACAAAGTTCAAGGAGCTCCCCCACTTCAACAATGCTTGTCTCTCTCACTTTCACTTTCCTTTTTGAAAAGTTTTGGGTTCCCCTCTATATTTTTTTGTTTTTAAACTTTATAAAATCACTCAACATAAATAAATGACTCTCTAAAACTTCCAGGTTGTCTCCCTGGCGGCGCTTTTCTTTAAAGCCATTAAGCTAGGCATAAAGTGCTCAAGTAATTGATCCACCCGGATCCCAAGGTATATCAAAGCCAATTTTAATTAACAATGATTTGGCATTTAGTAGTGAGCACAAAGTGATGCGTGTCATGGAACAACGAAGTCTAACTCTCTTCCTATGCATAGGCATGTCATACAAGAACAATTCATGCACATCAAGTACAGGCCAATGCATAGTATAAGAAGTTTCTTGCAATTTTATCGTGTTGGAAACATAAAGAGGTGGAGATGTAGTTCCTCTCTCATAATAATTGCAAGTAGGAGCAGCAAGCACATGCATATTATACTCATCAAAATCATCATGTGTAATGGTAGACTGCAACCCATCAATATAATCCTTAATAAGAGCAAACTTCTCCGATGTAGTGTAGTTTGGAGAATTCAAAAAAATAATAGGACTATCATGTGTGGGTGCAATAGGAACAATTTCATTCTTAATATAAGGAACTATAGCAAGTTCATCTCCATAAGCATAATTCATATTGGCATCTTGGCCACAAGCATAGCAAGCATCATCAAAAAGGGATATTTCAAAAGAACCAATAGGATCATAGCAATCATCATAGCATTCATCCTTCGGTAAGCACGAAGGGAAATTAAACAATGTATGAGTTGAGGGGTTACTCTCATTAGAAGGTGGGAACGGGTGATCAATCCGCTCTTCCTCCTTTTGTTCTTCGCTCTCCTCCTCATCTTTTTCATCCAATGAGCTCTCAATGTCATTAATTTCTTCTTCCATAGACTCCTGCAAAATATTAGTCTCTTCTTGGACAGCGGAGACTTTCTCAAGAAATGCATCAATATCGGCATTATTTTCATAGTTCTCATAGCAATATTCAAATATAGGAAAATTTTGAGATCTATAAACGGCATCATCACAATCTTCATACTCTAGAAACAGACATTCAATTTCATAAGCACCCTTAAAAGCAACAAATTCTTCTATTCGTTCCACATCATAATAATCATATATACCATTAGCATAAGAAGCTAAGGTTTTATTATCATTGAGTTCGCATGAAAAGGGAAGATGTGGAGCATTCATCCTAGAGCAACAAGTATAATCATATATCAAGCATAAATTATAAGCATACCAATGCAACATATGAATTTTATCCCATAATAATTTCCCTTTATGAGTCAAGCGATAATCCCTAAAGTATTCACGTTGATCCAACATTACTCCCATTATATAGTTGAATGGGGTTTTCTCAGGATTATCAAAGTAGTGCATAATATCTTTCACATAATGAGCATCGAGGGTTTTAGGAGGTTCCCCATCTCCATGAGTAGCAAGCACCACTATTGTTTTTGGTGTTTCGTGTTCCATATCCATAACTAAAGATAGAGAACAACATAGAACAGAAAATAAGAACTACTTAGTGATAAAGCAAACAAGCACACACGAGAATATTCACCCCACGCTATTGCTCCCTGGCAACGGCGCCAGAAAAAGGTCTTGATAACCCACAAGTATAGGGGATCAATTGTGGCCTCTTTCGATAAGTAAGTGTGTCGAACCCAACGAGGAGCTAAAGGTAGAACAAATATTCCCTCAAGTTCTATCGACCACAGATACAACTCTACGTACGCTTGACGTTCGCTTTACCTAGAACAAGTATGCAACTAGAAGTACTTTGTAGGTGTGATAGGATAGGTTTGCAAGATAATAAAGAGCACGTAAATAAAATCTAGGGGCTGTTTAGATAAAGACACAACTAAATTAGTTTTAGTAGAGAGCTTTTGTCAACAAGAAAGTTATTTGTCCCTAGGCAATCGATAACAAGTACCGGTAATCATTCTTGTAATTTTATATGAGGGAGAGGCATGAGCTAACATACTTTCTCTACTTGGATCATATGCACTTATGATTGGAACTCTAGCAAGCATCCGCAACTACTAAAGATCATTATAATGTCGTGAAACCCAACCATAGCATTGAGTATCAAGTCCTCTTTACTCCCATACGTCATACCCCACCTACTCGGGTTTAAGTTTCTGTCACTCTCGCAACCCACAGTAAGCGAACCATGAACATATTGCAACACCCTACAGCGGGGGCCCCTCACATTTGCGCGAGACGGAGGGCACCATAGGACAACACCATAAATAAAATATACAATCATACCAACCAAGATCACGATTAACCCCCAGGACAAAACGGATCTACTCAAACATCATAGGATAACCATAGATCATTGGGAAATGATATATGGAGTTGAGCACCATGTTTAAGTAGAGATTACAGTGGGGAGAAGAGGTGTTACACCGCTGCATAGAGGGGGGGGGGAGTTGGCGTTGACGGTAGCAAGGTTGTTGATGTAGATCGCCGTCCCGATCGTTGCCCCGGCGGCACTCCGGCGCCACCGGAAGCGAGGGGGAGAGAGCCCCCCTCCTCCTTCTTCTTCCTTGGCCTCCCCCTAGATGGGAGGAGAGTTCCCCCTCTGGTCCATGGCCTCCATGGCTGTGGAGGGGCGAGAACCCCTCCGAGATTGGATCTGTCTCTCTGTCTTCTTCTGTTTCACGTTCCCCAGATCTGGCCCTTCACGGTTTCTTAAATTCCCGAAGATCCGTAACTCTGATTGCGCTGAAATTTGTACACGATTTTTTCCATAAATTATCTTTCTTTGCCAGTAGAAGGGCCCCAATCGACCTTCGAGGAGGGCATAAGACACCTGGGCGCGCCAGGGGGTGCCTGGTGGGTTGTGGGCACTGTGGGCCCCTGTTTGCGTTGATTCCACCTCCTAAAAATCACATATATTCAAAAATAATTCTCCGTAAATTTTTATGCGTTTGGACTTCGTTTGATATGGATTTTCTGCGAAACAAAAACATGCAACAAACAGGAACTGGCACTGGGCACTGGATAAGTAAGTTAGTCCAAATAAATCATATAAAAAGTTGACAAAAATATGTGAAAGTTGTATAATATTGGCATGAAACAATAAAAAATTATAGATACGACGGAGATGTATCAGAGCGCCGTATGCTGCAATGATGACCTAACCATAGTCCTGTGGTTCTATGGGGTCGTCACCGACGAGCTGATGGACGTCGCGGCTTCTTCGGCGAGCATCGCCTTCGAAATCTGGACCCAGCTGCATCTGATCTTCTGCGACAACGAAGTGGGTCTCGCCGTGATCCTCAGCGTCGAGTTTCAAAACTTGATGCAGGGGGATCTCTCCATCGCCGAGTACTGTCGGCGACTCCGGTCCCTCGCCACCGAACTCGGGGAGGTCGGCGAGCGCATCACTGACCAGACCCTGACTCTCACTACAAAAAAATACACTTCCGTGATGATACGTGTTTGTCACAGTAGGTCACATTTTCTGTCATGCATGTACATCCATGACGATTTTATGACAGAATCAAGATAGTCATACCTGTGCTGTCGTAGAAGTGTTCCATGACATTACCAAAATTATCATCACGGAAGTGTCCACTTCCATGAGGATAAAACGCGCGTCATAGAAGTGCTTTCGTCAAGGGTGACCGACACGTGGCATCGACCGTAACGGCTCGCCGTTAAGCTATCGGGTACAGTTTTGGATCCGATAACCCATTAACAGCCTGGACCAATGGGGTTTTTCCACATGTAAAATTCTAATTGGCCGGAGGAAACACGTGTTGGCTCACCGTTGGGACAGAGGTCATCCACTCATTGCACAGGAGGCGCCTATGATACGTCGACACGTGGCATGGCCCAACAGAGGCCCATTCTGGTGAAAAGGCCGGGCCTGTCAAAATAAGCGGGCCAGCCCATTAGCGGCCTACTTGAGTCAGGCCCATTTACAAGTATGGCCCATACAAGTTACACAGAATCGGCCCATCAAAGGCCCATTCTAGATTCGACAATTTCCAGCCCATCGTCAGTTTAAGCCCGTTAACGACCCGCTACATTTTTGGGCCCAACTGCGGCCCGAGCTTCTTTCGGCCTGTTAGCAACCCATCGTCAGTTCTAGCACGTTAATGGCCCAGAACGTCTTTCGGCCTTTTCTCGGCACATTCTGCAGTTGGGTCAATTCTAGCCTGTTGTGACTTTAGGCCTGTCCTCGGCCCATTCGGTAAATGGGCCAACTCTTAGCCCGTTTTGTCTCTCGGCCTGTTAAGGGCCCGCACAACAGTTGGGCCTTTGACTTTAGGTCCATTAGGGGCCCACGTTCCGCAGGGCATCATTTCAGCCCAACGCGACTTTCGGCCTGTTAAAAGCATAGTTTGCAAATTGGGCCTCCTCTGGCCCATAACACTTTCGGCCTCTTACTAGCCCGTAAAGTAAAAGGGCCGAGAAAAAATTTACATTTATTTCGGCCTGCTAAAGGCCCGTAGGCCATTTCCATTTATACGGCCCTATCGAGCTTTAGGCTTGTTGACGGCCTGCTAAGAGCCGTTGTTACGGTGGGCCCATTTGGGATCCACTTAATATTATTTTGACCAGCCCAATTAAGGCCCGCGTTGACTGCACATGTTTGTTCGTTTGTATGGCGTCCAGGAAATGTTTGGGCGTGTTGGCCCCCGTTTCAATGATATAGCATATTCAAGAATTATCCTACTCTATACTATCGCCTCTAAAAACATACACTATACAATAAAAAGCATAGAAACGTAGAATAATCCTACACTATACAATAAATAAATTACAACCGAATATACCCACTGGGCATTATAGTTCGGCACCAGTGATTATAAAGCGTACACAAACAGCAAATTACATACACTGGACAAATAAAGCTCATACATCATGGACACGCATCAACAGAACTTACCATTGAACTATAATCTCTTCAGAAAATAGGATTGGCCGGATTCAGATAGCACAAATTTCAGTCTACAAAATCTCCAATTCCTTCGTGGTTACCTCAGTGTCTTGTTTCATTTTTTGACTCCTGCATCTAATACCTGCATGTCCAGTCTCAACTTGTTGATTGTACGTTGAGAATCATGTACACGTTGTCTTGCCACCTCCAATTGATGCTCGAGAACATCAGCACATTCCAATTCCATAATCATTCAGTAACGGCCATGCCGTACTGCTCGCAGATCTTTCTGTTGATGTCACTTCATCCTGAAATGTTTCTGTAAGTACACATGACTAGGGAAAAAATATAGTTACAACAGTGAAGTGAGCAAGACAGACTATTTTGTACATGGCAAAACAGGACTAACAATAATGTTACATGTCATGAAGCATAAGCAGGTGATATTTTAAAAATTATAAAAAAGGTAGTCTGTGTAGCCTGCATACAAAAATCTCTCTTAGCTCACCAGAGGAGCATGATGTTGGGGCCCATTCCAAAACACAGATAAGTTACAAATTTAGACAGCACGTTGCGTATAAGTAAGCAAGCAGTTGGCCATTCTATAGCTCAATTGAAGTCTTAGGGAGCATAATGAACAGCAGAGGGATTCATACAAACCTTCTACAGCAAGCAAAACTATGCAATCATTAGCCTAGTATAAACTAGATTGTGAGCTGTTGGAAATATGCCCTAGAGGCAATAATAAATGGTTATTATTATATTTCTGTGTTCATGATAATAGTCTATTATTCATGCTATAATTGTATTGTCCGGAAATCGTAATACATGTGTGAATACATAGACCACAACCTGTCCCTAGTAAGCCTCTAGTTGACTAGCTCGTTGATCAACAGATAGTCATGGTTTCCTGACTATGGACATAGGATGTCATTGATAACGGGATCACATCATTAGGAGAATGATGTGATGGACAAGACCCAACTTAAGCATAGCATAAAAGATCGTGTAGTTTCGTTTGCTAGAGCTTTTCCAATGTCAAGTATCTTTTCCTTAGACCATGAGATCGTGCAACTCCCGGATACCGTAGGAGTGCTTTGGGTGTGCCAAACGTCACAACGTAACTGGGTGACTATAAAGGTGCATTACGGGTATCTCCGAAAGTGTCTGTTGGGTTGGCACGGATCGAGACTGGGATTTATCACTCCGTGTGACGGAGAGGTATCTCTGGGCCCACTCGGTAATGCATCATCATAATGAGCTCAATGTTACTAAGGCGTTAGTCACGGGATCATGCATTGCGGTACGAGTAAAGAGACTTGCCGGTAACGAGATTGAACTAGGTATTGGGATACCGACGATCGAATCTCGGGCAAGTAACATACCGATTGACAAAGGGAATTGCATACGGATTGATTGAATCCTCGACACCGTGGTTCACCCGATGATATCATCGTGGAACATGTGGGAGCCAACATGGGTATCCAGATCCCGCTGTTGGTTATTGACCGGAGAGGCGTCTCGGTCATGTCTGCATGTCTCCCGAACCCGTAGGGTCTACACACTTAAGGTCCGGTGACGCTAGGGTTGTAGAGATATATGTATGCGGAAACCCGAAAGTTGTTCGGAGTCCCGGATGAGATCCCGGACGTCACGAGAGGTTCCGGAATGGTCCGGAGGTGAAGAATTATATATAGGAAGTCCAGTTTTGGCCACCGGGAAAGTTTCGGGGGTTATCGGTATTGTACCGGGACCACCGGAAGGGTCCCGGGGGTCCACCGGGTGGGGCCACCTGTCCCGGAGGGCCCCGTGGGCTGAAAGTGGAGGGGAACCAGCCCCTAATGGGCTGGGGCGCCACTTTGGGCCTCCCCCCCATGCGCCTAGGGTTGGGAACCCTAGGGGGGGGAGTTTCCCCTTGCCTTGGGGGGCAAGGCAACCCCTTTCCCCCTTGGCCGCCGCCCCCCCCTTGGAGATCCCATCTCCAAGGGCTGCGCACCCCCCCTTGGGGGCCTATATAAAGGGGGGGGGAGGGAGGGCAGCACACAACAGCCTTTGGCGCCTCCCTCCTCCCCTGCAATACCTCTCTCTCTCGCGCAGAAGCTCGGCGAAGCCCTGCTAGAGAGCCGCTACATCCACCACCACGCCGTCGTGCTGTTGGATCTCCATCAACCTCTCCTCCCCCCTTGCTGGATCAAGAAAGGAGGAGACGTCGCTGCACCGTACGTGTGTTGAACGCGGAGGTGCCGTCCGTTCGGCACTCGGTCATCGGTGATTTGGATCACGGCGAGTACGACTCCGTCATCCACGTTCATTGGAACGCTTCCGCTCGCGATCTACAAGGGTATGTAGATCCACTCCTTTCCCCTCGTTGCTAGTAGACTCCATAGATGCATCTTGGTGAGCGTAGGAAAATTTTAAATTATGCTACGATTCCCAACATGAGCCTCATGCAATAATAGTTGGTTAATAGACTTCAAAGCTTCAGGCACACTTCGCTAGAGTAATTAAATGGTAAGGCCTTTAATTATGTCAACTAATTGTTATACAAGTACCCAACATCAGGCATCATTGTTTGGGCATCTCATTAACTGAGGACAAATAAAGCAATTTAAAAGAGCAAATTAACTATGCCTGAAACAAACAAGGAATTAAACTGTTGAGTTGGATACAGTGACTTACCTTAACTGGTTGAACAGGCTCAGCGCAGCTCCTACTTCTCTTGCAAGGCTCCTTCCTAACATCTTGTACTTGGAAATCCTCAATCTTATCTTCATTGCACCCCGTCTGCAAGGTGAGACAAACTAGTTACTCATCCCCTTGGAAGATAAATATGCATACTTTCCAGTCTGTGAACAACACAAAAGGATGAGATTATAACAAAACAATACCACATAATGGAACATGCCACATCTCTTGCACTTGCACACAATGAATGAGCATTTACTATGTCTGCACTATGTAAAAACTAGGCATACCTTCGAACTGGATCTCCAGGTACTCTTGGAGAGCCTACTTTAGTGTACAGCCAAACCTTTATGTCACCTATGAGTTAGACAAGGCCCCACTACAACAGCCCTTAGTGTTTAAATCGTTGACAACCTTTGTTAGAGTGTTAGGTCAAGAATAGCAAGTAATCAAAGCAAACAGTCCTAGTATGGCTGGCTGATGCAAACAACAATTGAACAGATGTGTGAGCAAATCTTACATATCAAGAAAAGAAGCAAAGAAGGAGGCTTAAAGACCATCACTTGACTGACCAGATTTAAGGGGCATTTAAACATCATGTGCAACGTATGAACTAACATAAACATTGCATATTCCAGATTCTACAATGGAATGCACATGTATTAGGTTATGCCATGTATGATGATGCCTAAATGTACACTATAGCAGGCAGGAGTGATTCATCATTGCACGCACAATTGAATTGCAGGTTAAGGGCCAGTTCGATTACGCCTTTTCAGGGCTTATTGTCAAAATAAGCCATAAAAGATGTAAAGAAGTCATTTTTGAGTTATGGGCTTGGGCTTAACTTATTTCGCTTTGGAGGGGGTTGTTTCGGGTAGAAGCTCACTAAAAATTGAAGGGAAGGGGAATAGTGAAATGACTCTGTTGTCTGCCTATATTACACTCAAAATGCAACTGCTCATGCCCGCGTCACACTTGACCCTCAAGTAAAAACAAACAGGCAAGCGTTCATTGCCCTGTCCGCTTGCATCTCCTCCTCCCTTTCCCTCTACCTCGATCCCTTGCCTGCAGCAGTAGGGTTCCTCCAGCGAGCCGTCGCCACTGGTCCCATATGGCCTGGTCCTCGACGATGCTCTGTCCAGCTAGGCTACATGGCCAGAAGGTAGGGGCAAATCTCCCCGGCTGCTCCTCCCTCTAGCGCCGCCCCTCATTCTCATGGTCTCCAGCAGCCGCTCCTCTGTGGTCCGTCCAACGCACTACTCCGGCGGGCGCCGCACAACTACGGCTGATGCCAAACTGTAGCAGAAGGCACCTTATTCCCCCTCCCCTCCTCCTAGGCCGTGGCCTTGAGGTGCTGTTGAAGGATGAGCTCATCCAACAAGGTGAGGATCTCCTCTGATTTTTTGCCAAATTTTCATTCTGATCCACTATACGATGAATTGCTATGAGCCGCTTCTGCTGCTGCTATATGATGCATTGCTATGAGCTGCTCCTGTTGCTGCTATATGATGAATTGCTATGAGCTGCTGCTGCTATATGATGAATTGCTATGAGCTACTGCTGCTATATGATGAGTTGCTATAAGCTGCTCCTGCTGCTGCTGCATGATGAATTGCTATGAGCTGCTCCTGCTGCTACTATATAATGAATTTCTATGAGCTGCTCCTGCTGCTGCTATATGATGAATTGCTATGAGCTGCTGCTGGTATATGATGAATTGCACACTGCTGCTGCTTCTGTATGATGAGTTGCTATGAGCTGCTCCTACTGCTATATGATGCTTTCAGGTGGTGTTGCTATATGATAATAATCAGCAACTTGGACCATCAAATTTCAATAAATAATTGTTCTTCATTTAAATGTGGGTCATGCGTTGTTAGTTTAAATTAGGCAATGGGATCTCTATGGAAGACATTGACCAAAGTAGATTGTGCCAAGTAGATGGTATCTTTGTATTTGCATTTTGAACAAATAGTGATGGTCTGTTTTCCTATCATATTAATTACTGCACTGGGTTCAATTTGTGATGTTTGCAAGTCAAATTAATTTTCATATGGGCAGCAAAATGAAAAATATAATGCAATCTAGACTTTTCACTGATCATACCAAAGATAAGCTGAAAAGGAAGGCAATGAAAAGAACTGGTTGGCTTATTACCTGGAGCTTATATTCACAGGTGCTTATTTTCTTAGGATAACTCATAATAACTGTCCCTAAGAAACTTGGCCAATAGAACTGACATACAAATAACATGTCACGATGATTGCAATGGAGGAGTGACCTACCATAGCACACTGTATAGGCTCACCGCTGCCTCTCCTTTTTTTGCGATGTTCCATGAAATTGCCACATACATCTTGTACTTTTTCATTGTGTAACCCTATCTGCAAGTTGACACGGCTAATTTCAGACATCTCTACATGATAATACATTGCATATCCCTTGCGCATATTTAAACCACCTATTAATGATTGTGTGCGTAGCATAAACTAGCCATGACTCTGTGTGCTGGACTAGCAGGCACTCTAAGGGAGCCTAATGTAGTGCACTGGAATTCCTACATGCCACATACGATTTTGTGTAATGTACTGCCTATGTTCCTAAATATATGTCTTTGTAGAGATTCTAGTATGGACCACATACAGATGTATATAGATGCATTTTCGAGTGTAGATTCACTCATTTTGCTCCGTATGTAGCCTATAGTGGAATCTCTAGAAAGGCTCATATTTAGGAACGGAGGTACGAGGTAGTATCATGTATGACATCTACATATCTAATTTAGCAGCCAGTAGTAGAAATCATTGTCTGCACAAAGGGATTACTGGTCGAAAATCCTAGAAAAGAACGCTGGCAGGCACACAACAATACAAGAGAGAGAGACGCACTTACAAGATCATATCAATGCCTCAGTCGAGGATCTTGGTTGGCCAAGCTGTTAGATCCAGAAGAAACATCGTCCTTGTAGTTTTTGCCAGCTGCATAACAGGTAACAACGACATGTTAGTATATTTGAAGTACATTGGGCAGGTGATGCTGGACGGGTTTAAAGGTGACAAGTACCTAGGCCGTGGCGGGTGCTTGGCATCTTTCCAAACGGTGGGAATCATGTTAGAAACATCAAGGGTGATGACGCTACGCTGGCTGTTGGGGTCCGGTAAGGAGATCTAGAACCGTCAAGTAGGGTGTTTGTGGAGCGGCTCTGGTAGGGTGGACTACGGTGTGGGTGAAGCGGATCTGTGGCCATGGACGAGGGCGTCGGTGAAGCTGCTCCGGTGGTTGGGTTAAGGATGGTGTCAACGACGCGGATCTGCGGCCATGGACAGGGCGTCAAAAGCTGCTCCGGTAGGTTGGATGAGGGTGCGACGAAGCGGATATGTGGCCGTGGACTTGTGAGTTGGCAAAGCGGCCCCGGTAGGGTTGAGAATGGTATAGGCGAAGCTACTCCAGTAGGGTTGACGATGGTGTCAGCGAAGCGGCTCCGGTAGGGTTGAGGAAGGTGTCGGCGAAGAGGATCAGAG